>NC_064627.1:114274891-114577921 GCF_023864275.1 Schistocerca cancellata | reverse complement strand
TTCATTCAAAAACGACTCTGAAATTGGAAGGAGGCACCAAATTATATGGAAGAGTGCATGGGGAAAATGTTACAAATTATCCTTATCCGAGCAGTCTTTGAGATAAAATTGCAAATCTTAAAAAATGGGCAACACAATTTGCGTAACAGAACAGTGCAATTATCCCTACCACGGATTGTAAATCTTACATTTCCCCAAAATGAGCAAAGGGTGCGCCCATCAGCCCTAGAAGAAAGTGAGGTAAAAAAGTACCAAGACAGCTGAAGCTGTCTATTCTTCAAAATACTACACATGTTTGCTCAATACTGCTACCAACGGGCTGGATGAGATTATCGCTTATTTCACAAAAAAAAAAAAGAATAGAAAACTGAGGAACTCAGCAGAAACTTCTCACTGTTGGCGTACAAGACACACGTTAACAAATACAAGTTTGATACTGCCCTAGAGCTGTGTCCTCCGTTGGTCCATCTCTTTGTACCAAACAGCTTTGTACCAAGCAGCTCAATTTGATTCAACGACCAAAATTTTGGAGTGAAAGCAATCGTAATGCTCATGCTGGTCGGGTGGCGTCACAGGCTCTCGGCCTTTAATGTGCCTCCAGAACAGGCTGAAATTTCACTTGGATGGGTGACCATCCAGCCGCCATGAGCTGTTGCCACTTTTCGGGATGCACTCAGCCTCGTGATGCCAATTGAGGAGCTACTCGACCGCGTAGTAGCGGATCCGGTCAAAGAAAACCATCATAACGACCGGGAGAGTGGTGTGCTGACCACACGCCCCTCCTTTCCGCATCCTCACCTGAGGATGACACGGCGGTCGGATGGTCCCGATGGGCCACTTATGGCCTGAAGACGGAGTGCTTTATTCTCTGGGGAAGGCACTGGTGGCACATCGTTCTATGCCCTCAGCTTAACCAGGTTCCGACTCTGCAACACAAAAGCACGAACAGGCCACAGACCCACTGCCGCGAAACCTTGACCATCTGCCTGGAGAGGATCGTCTCTCCTTATGCAATTTACTGACTGCCTTATGCTGACAGTAGGAGCCTGAGATCGCACTGAGAGTACCTTAGCGGCACGAAAAATGCAAAGCCTTCCTCTCAAGCTCACACAGAGTACAGTGGGCTAAGTCTGCGCCTTGGGTAAGACTGCGCAACGCTTATATCTCAGTTTCAATAATCAAGCATTTGGTTACTTTGCAGAGCACGAAATAGCCTCTGTGCTTAACCCCTTGTTGCGGTAGTTTGGTTGTGGTCCTGGTGTTAACGGCTGCGCAGTGCGGTAGGAATTGTTTTACATTATTTTCGTATAAACTTCTCTGTTGCGGAACTAAGCCGAACTCAAGCAATAATGGGCTAACGATTTTAACTTTATTCCATTGTATACTACGATGCATGTCTTGTAATATATTAACACATCGACATTCCTTCAAAGCGTTTCCATGTGCAGACGATAGCTGCAGTCTCGTAATGTGGGGCAAGTTGAGCGCTTCGCAGATGCGGTAAAACTACGCAGTGCGTTATCTTACCCCATTCATTATAATTATCAGATTTTTCGTTGATATGGAGCTAAACTGTTTATAAACGTTACAGTTGCGTATTATAGATCGATAGTAGTCTTTAAAGACCCATTTTTTTCTATTTTGTCGTCTACAAAACGAAAACCGAAAGGAAGTCATGCATTACAGAAATGCTGGAAGCTGGAAATGAAGGCTTGAAAAATGGGAAGTCTAAATGAAGAGTAGCGAGGGAGCTTGGAATAAATGAAGCGCCTTAAAGAGGTACGAGGCTATTTTAAGTGTACTTTTATCTCTATATCTTTTATTTTGGAGACTGCTGCCTACGTAAAGATAAGCTTAAAATTAACACTCCTACCATTACATTTTTCAGGGTTTTGGGGTAAACAGACTGGGATGATTCTGAATAACTCTTAATGATGGCTGGGAACTGGAACACGCCGAAGTCTGCAAATCTTTCGACAGATGTTATTATGGTATGGCACTGAGAGATTTGAGAAGATTAATTCATGGCTATTCTGAGAGGAATAACATAAAAACAAGAATTTTACAAAAAAAAAAAAAAACGTTAAGATAGCTGGAAGGGCCTGAGCTTAGATTTTAGGCAGAGGCGAAACGTTAGCCTTTGGATCCCACAGAAAACTACTATTGGACGTACGATGGGCTTCAACAAACAGCACGTGAGCATCTTCTTTGATAATCTTTCGTCGCTAATGTAGAGGAATAAATTTGAACCTCATCACATATTTAACATGGATGAGTCGCGGATTACAACTGTTACCAAAAAAGTTCCGAAAATGAATGCAACATGCGGCAGAAAGCACATATGCGGAATTGCATCTGAAGAAAGAAGTCATATGATAACGTTTGTATGTTATGTGGCAGCTGTGAGGGGAGTTCCCTCCGGGAATGATATTTCCTCAAGGGGGGGTGGGTTCCCCCCGGGAATAATATTTCCTCAAGAAAGGATGAAGGAGAGCTGAAGAATGATGCCCCTCCTTGGTCACTAACGACGTGTTCGGACACGCATCAACTCAGATTGTATCTCACATGGCTACGACATTTTGAGAAACATACAAAGCCAACAGTAGTCAGTCTTGTTAATTTTGGACAATCACTCGTAACATTTGAGCCTGAATGCCGTCCTTTATTGCTGTGACCATAACATTCATGTAACAACCGCCAACTGCAGCCACTGGGTTTTCGCTTTTTCAAGACGCTGAAGAATTTTTATTCACAACAATGCAATAAATGGCTCAGCCACCACCCTCAATAAGTAACTGAACAAGAATTTATTGCTGAATTGTTTGGAAACGCTGATCAAAGGACGGGAACGCTTAGCAAAGGAAGGCCACAATGACGACGGCAGCAAATGCGGCATTTATCCAATCAATCGTCACATATTCACCGAGGAAGATTTCCTGCCTTCGACTGTTACACAAAATGACAAATTTAATGACGCATCCACAGTTGGAACTTAATCTCTCCAGAACCAAAGTTCACAGACATATGTAAATGACCCACAACCAGGACCAATTACCCACGTTTCCCCAAAAGAAATAATTCCTTTGCCAAGAAGATAAAATTTCCACAAAAGATAGAAGAAAGGGAAGAAGTCATAAATAGTATCCGGGACTCCATTCAAGAAACAACTGAAATCCCAATCACCATGACAATAAGTAAAAAAACCGAAGAGGAAACAGTTTGATTCAGATCAAGCAAACGAAAAGAAAGCAAAACAAGACTTAAATAGGTCGACCGAAAATCAACTAACTTTTTACTGTCCAGGCTGTACTAAAAAGTACAATATTCACGAACAGAAGACTGGATTCAATCTCTCAAGTGCGAGGATTGGTGGCGCATTCTTACCCCACGATCGGTAAGACAGCCCGTTTGCATTACTTTTTTATACTAAGTACGAATTACAGTTTAAATTGTACATATGACTTACGGGCTCTGTTATATAATAGGCAAAATTCACATGGAATGCCAGTTGAAATGTAATTGTAATTTGTGAGGTTTCCTTTAGTATATTGCTAATTAAATTTAAGTGTGCAATCTCGCCCCACTTTATCCAGCATTCTCAATAAAAAAAATAAAAAAATAGTGGCGCAAAATGAAACAGCATCACTTAGCGATATATGACAGTAACCTTAAAACACACCATAGCTTCATGTGACATTCTAGAGAGGCTTTGTAAGTTAATGAAATTGGTTGGCGATAAATTTGATGTTAGTTACTAGAGTTGGTCGCAATTGCAGTAAGGGACGTTTTTCTACATAAACGGATTATGGACTCACGCACTTGTTCTAAAACGGAATGTTCGCTTATTGCAAAACGTGTATCTCAGACACTGGTAGGAAAGCTTTGTTACTGCTTAGTCAACTGCGCAAAATAAATAGCAGACGCTTTCAGTCGTTTATTGTTGGGAAAAAATTTGTTACTTATAGTGGAAAGCAGGAGAAAAATTTGTAGATCCTTTTCTGTGAATAAAAAGTCATTAAAAGACGGAATACTGCAACTAAATAAAACTATCAGTCATTGTTTTTCTATAGAGAATCCAGCCTACCGTTACTAGTAATGTTTGCGAACATTCGCTTTATTTTCCACCTATCCTTCTTTGTTTCAGATATTAATATTTCAGACAGTCATTTGTCACTTGTGAACTTTTAAAGCCGTAATTCAGCTAACATCACTCACAGCGGGGAAAAAGAATGAGCACACAATGGCTGCGTGAAACACCAGTCGGTTTTAGCTCGTTCAGATGCTTTTATTGGCGGAGGGAAAATGAATCGCTCAAAGGCGCCTGTATTTCGTGAATTTTCATAACGTATAAATGCAAATTGAAACAAAATTTCGAACTGGCTCCATCTGGAGAAATATTCTGCAGTCCTCTCCCTTGCGTATCCGCGGAACGCTAGGAGGGAATTCGATTTAAATGTAAATGGCAGTAACTAAACTCGGTTGTCAATACAGAGGGAAACCATTAAATGGAATCCGTTATGACACTTCGATGGGCGCCTCGTGGAAAATCAATCAGGTCTGACAGGGTGACTGTCAAGGTGGGTGTCGCTACTTGGCGGCTACAGAGGGAAAGTGTCGCCTGTGGCGGGCTTGTGCCACTAGCTCATTGCCGCGGCAGGAAGCTAATTGAAAACCAGTGTTCATGTGAGGCACTAACGTCAAACAACTGTCATATCGACATAAATCAGCAATTAAAATTTCTCCACAAAGATGTGCAGTAGGGTTGCTTTTACTTGTCAAGCTTGATTTTTACTTTAGTGCTACAGTCCACAGTGGCATATATACCAGTTACAGACAATTCCCACAGCAATAAACTTGGTAGATCCTTCTCCATTTTTGTAAAAAGGTAGATAAGTACTGTTTTCCGTTCACCGGGGATTATTGCATATTTCCAGTTCTTCTCCATTACTTGACGTAGGACATTGCTCGTCCATTTTTAAGCATTTGTACTGTGATCGAGTATTCCATCGTGGATTTGGTGTTCCTTAGGTCCTCAGTTGTCCTAAGTTCATCAGCAGTAAAGGAGCGGAATTGTTGTTTCTTTGCTCTAGTACTACTCACCGCCATATTTCTCTGGGTTCTTCTCAGTTAAAAAGTTTCTCGAATCTCTAGGATCTTGGAGTTTTCATTATTGTTTACTGCCAGGAATGTTCAATATTTGGTTATAGTTGCAGATGACTACGAATGGTCAAATATAAGAATAATTCTTCTTTCCATAAAACAGTTTCCAATACTTTTCAGGTCCATCTTCATGCGACGAAAGTGGATTTTACTTACTTACGTTTGTGACAAGATGCTGACTACTGGCTTGCGACAGTTGGGCGATGTTGTTAATGTGCACCTGGTACCTTACATTTTCATTACCTATTGGCCACTAATGAATAGTGATTAATTCTATGGTTTTATACAATAAAAATGGAGACCGACAGGCGATTATTAAGAACAACACCTATAGCCAGTTGAAAGTTTCTTATATATTCAAACTCGCGTTTAAGTGTCATCTTGGTAACTAAGAAATGTGTAATATTTACTTTTAATGTGGAATTACCTTAAAATCAGCACTTGGCAGCAGAACTACATGAAAATTTATCCTGCACGATGCGAAATTCAAACTAGTCGGTAAATCGAACAATTCGTCTGCGAGAAGCCCATCCGTTTTCAATGAAAATTACACTGATCAATCAGAGCATTATGACCATCGACCCACTATCAACACAAACCTGTCCAGGCGATAACAGCGTCGCCTGCCGAGGAATCCTTGCTAGTCACACACACGCACGGTGCATGTAGTATCAGTGGGCGTGTTTACAGTGGGGCAGGTGCGCGATCTGAGTTAGACCAAGGGCCTATTGTGATGGCCAGGAGGCTCTTCACGAACATTTCGGAAAGTGCTGTGGTGAGCGTCGTAAACATGTGGCGAAACCGAGATGAAAAAACGTCCAGACGGTATGCGGTTGCACGGCCAACCCTCATTACAGATCTCGGACTTTGAGGGCTGGGCAGACTGGTAAAACAACACAGGCGACCAGCTGTATCGAGACTACATGTCTTAAATGCTGGGCAGAGGACAGGTGTGACTGAACACACAGTGCACCGAACACTCCTAAAGATTAGCATTAGTAGGCGACGACCCATGCATGTGCCAGTGTTAACACCAAAACGTCGGTAGCTACGAATAAAATGCGCCCGTGACCATCGACAATGACCCAGCTTTGCATGGTCTGCTGAATCCCGATACCTTTTTCATCACACCGATGGCAGGACCATATTCCGTTGCCTTCCAGGGTAACATCTTCTTGAACTGCGGGAGGAAGACAAGCTGGCGGTGGCTCCATTATGCTATGTGTAAGATTCACGTGGGTATCCATGGGTCCAATGGAGCCCGTGCGAGGCACCATGACGGCCAAGGGGTATCGCTCACTGGTTGCACACCACGTTCGCCACTTCATAACGATCATGTTTTCCGACAGCAGTTTTAAGATAACGCGCCGTTTCAGAAGGCCAGCAATGTGATGGAGTAGTTCGAGGAACAAAGTGGCTTCAAATGGGTCTGAGCACTATGGGACTTAACTTCTGAGGTCATCAGTCCCCTAGAACTTAGAACTACTTAAACCTAACTAACCTAAGGACATCACACACATCCATGCCCGAGGCTGGATTCGAATCTGCGACTGCAGCGGTCGCTCGGTTCCAGACTGTAGCGCCTAGAACCGCTCCGCCACTCCGGCCGGCTAGGAACAAAGTGCCCAGTTCCAATTGATGTGCTGACCCACCCACTCACCATATCAGAATCCGACCGAACTCATTTCGGACGTGACTGAATGTGTCGTCAGCGCTCATCGGCCACCTTCCTGGAATTTAGGGGACTTGAGTGTGCTGACCAACAAGACCTCATTGCTTCCACGCCACGACAAGGCGCTGCTACTCTCTGTGGCAATGGTTGGCATAGCGGCCGGCTACTAGGTAGGTGGTTACAGTACTCCGGCTGAGCAGTGTACATACGCCATCTGACCGTATAACAAAATGACTCAGATTAAATTGTTGGCCTCGAACATAGCTGATCTATATCTTTCGTCTTACAAACAATCACTGTACCAGGACTGTTATTGTAATTACACAGAAAATGAAGGTAAAAATTGAAACGCCCCTTAGAAAAATTATAAATCACTATGCTTAAACTGACACACAATATTCTCAGCGCAACGCAATCTGACTTTCAATAATCCCTACAGAAGAATGGCCCTTACTGACATTAACCTATACCTTTCATGAATCACTTACCTCACAAAAAATCTTCGTTACTCAAACTACTGCAATACAGCGAGCGCCACTACTGCCAGCTAAATAAAAGATTCAAACTACTGAAGGCACTAACTACTGATATTTCTAAAAGGACTGCAGTGCGTCTGCAACTCTGGTGGCCCACTCATACCATAATCTCTACCAAGACTACAGTGGGTCTGCTCTGTGATGACCTACCTACCAATATTC
Source organism: Schistocerca cancellata (assembly GCF_023864275.1). Taxonomy (NCBI): domain Eukaryota; kingdom Metazoa; phylum Arthropoda; class Insecta; order Orthoptera; family Acrididae; genus Schistocerca; species Schistocerca cancellata. The sequence goes on along the minus strand of NC_064627.1, from coordinate 114,570,391 downwards.
TTCAAAATTTCGACTGACTCTGCTGTGGGTTTGCTCTGTTGTGGACCATTAACTGTCTGCATGTCAAGAGTCAGCATTATCTTTCTGTTGGAAGGACCACACTACTTCTTCAAGACTGCACGTAAATCCACTTTTTCCGTGTGCATTTTCTGTTACTGCTCAGACTTTGTGCATAAAATTGTAATTAATACTGTGATGAACGATCAGGTCTGTCTTTATGGACTGTGAGAAAATTTTAGCTTTTGACCAACATTGTATCAATAAGTGTGTGCAGTTGATTTATTTGTTATTGTAATAATGAATATTTTTTTTTAAATCTGTATTGGCCACTGCCCAAAACAATTTGTAAAATTTTTTGTGGGGAGCATGGGGGCTATGTAAGTAGGCTGTTTAGGTTTTTATGTCAGTTACGCCATGTAGCGCTCTATATGAAAATCACTGACTGTTCTGTGTGTAGTCTGTGGCTGGTTTACATTGTTGTAATTTGCTATTGTAGTGTTGGGCAGTTGGCTGTTAACAGCGCGTAGCGTTGAGCAGTTGGAGGTGAACCGCCAGCAGTGGTGGATGTGGGGAGAGACATGGCGGAGTTTTGAGAGCGGATGATCTGGACGTGTGTCCATCAGACAGTAAATTTGTAAGACTGGATGTCATATATATAATGACTTTTGAACACTATTAAGGTAAATACATTGTTTGTCCTCTATCAAAATCTTTCATTTGTTAACTATGCCTATCAGTATTTAGTGCCTTCAGTAATTAGAGTCTTTTATTCAGCTGGCAGTATTGGCGCACGCTGTATTGCAGTAGTTCGAGTACCGAAGATTTTTGTGAGGTAAGTGATTCATGAAACGTATAGGTTATTGTCAGTCAGGGCCATTCTTTTGTAGGGATTTTTGAGAGTCAGATTGCGTTGCGCTAAAAATATTGTGTGTCAGTTTAAGCACAGTCATTTATAATTTTTCTAAGGGGACGTTTCAAAATTAACGCATCTGACTTTCTGATAAAACTTTTTGAAAATACCCAAGGCAACTGATCTGTGGCCAGCTCGCGTTGATGCCGTTTGTTATTTGGCATTTTATCAGAATCCAGTGACGTCTTACTTCTCCCTGAGTTACTATGGGCGCTGATGACCACGCTGTTTAGCGCCCGTAAACCTCAAACACACACACACACTGAGTTACTACCATAACGAGTTGCTGACTTGCCTCATCAGTGACAGCAGCAGTGCTTATCGATACTAGTAGTGCTGTACCATATTTGCTGTGACCGCTATATTTTCGTGTGGTGGTGTGTCTGGCATCGGTTGGTTGGGACAGAGCAGCAAGTAAGTCTCCGTGGCATGAGGTCAGGCCAGGACTACTGGGGACATGCACGCGCCGTCGGACTGTGAGGCGCTTGCTATGACAGCTACAAAGTTGTTTGTCACAGAACCTGGACACTGAAATTGAGTGACCAGTTAACCTGTTATGAAACCTCAACTGCTATGACATCTCTTAGTTCATTGGCGGTTGTTGCTTCCTAGGCTGTTCCGAGTAGCAGCAACATTTACGAGGTGCATTCAAGTTCTAAGGCCTCCGATTTTTTTTCTAATTAACTACTCACCCGAAATCGATGAAACTGGCGTTACTTCTCGACGTAATCGGCCTGCAGACGTACACATTTTTCACAACGCTGACGCCATGATTCCATGGCAGCGGCGAAGGCTTCTTTAGGAGTCTGTTTTGACCACTGGAAAATCGCTGAGGCAATAGCAGCACAGCTGGTGAATGTGCGGCCACGGAGAGTGTCTTTCATTGTTGGAAAAAGCCAAAAGTCACTACCAGCCAGGTCAGGTGAGTAGGGAGCATGAGGAATCACTTCAAAGTTGTTATCACGAAGAAACTGTTGCGTAACGTTAGCTCGATGTGCGGGTGCGTTGTCTTGGTGAAACAGCACACGCGCAGCCCTTCCCAGACGTTTTTGTTGCAGTGCGGGAAGGAATTTGTTCTTCAAAACATTTTCGTAGGATGCACCTGTTACCGTAGTGCCCTTTGGAACGCAATGGGTAAGGATTACGCCCTCGCTGTCCCAGAACATGGACACCATCATTTTTTCAGTACTGGCGGTTACCCGAAATTTTTTTGGTGGCGGTGAATCTGTGTGCTTCCATTGAGCTGACTGGCGCTTTGTTTCTGGATTGAAAAATGGTATCCACGTCTCATCCATTGTCACAACCGACGAAAATAAAGTCCCATTCGTGCTGTCGTTGCGCGTCAACATTGCTTGGCAACATGCCACACGGGCAACAATTTGGTCGTCCGTCAGCATTCGTGGCACCCACCTGGCTGACACTTTTCGATTTTCAGGTCGTCATGCAGGATTGTGTGCACAGAACCCACAGAAATGCCAACTCTGGCGGCGATCTGTTCAACAGTCATTCGGCGATCCCCCAAAACAATTCTCTCCACTTTCTCGATCATGTCGTCAGACCGGCTTGTGCGAGCCCAAGGTTGTTTCGGTTTATTGTCACACGATGTCCTGCCTTCATTAAACTGTCGCACCCACCAACACACTTTCGACACATCCATAACTCCATCACCACATGTCTCCCTCAACTGTCGATGAATTTCAATTGGTTTCACGCCACGCAAATTCAGAAAACGAATGATTGCACGCTGTTCAAGTAAGGAAAACGTCGCCATTTTAAGTATTTAAAACAGTTCTCATTCTCGCCGCTGGCAGTAAAGTTCCATCTGCCGTATGGGGCTACCATCGATGGGACGTATTGACAATGAACACGGCCTCATTTTAAAACATTGCGCATGTTTCTATCTCTTTCCAGTCCGGAGATAAAAAATCGGAGGCCTTAGAACTTGAATGCACCTCGTAGTGTGTTGGAGTCGGCGAAATTTTGCAGCCGTCTTCCTGTATGATCTTTAACTGTTAAATGGGTTGTTACTTATCAGTGAAGTGCACCAGTGGTATTTTCTGCCTTGTGGCCGTTAACGCCCCAGTTACCTTCCCTGGACGTTAGCGTAGATTTCCGGCAGTATTTGTTTCCTCGTCGTGTTGATGCTGTGCGGCACGGCATGTAGTTCGACGGCCTTTTCGTTGTTTGTTCATATATTTTTCTTAAGAGTGGTTACTGTGCCTTGGCTGTTTTTAGACGCCAATTTTGAAGACGTAGTTCGGCTGGTATCTTCGTCCCCGGCAGATATTTTCCATTGCCGTACCGTTGGTCGCGCGGAAAGGAACTGATTAGGTTGTTGGTCGATCCTTCAGCCGTCCCTGGGTCGGGTTGCCATCCGATTATTTAACCTTACTCTTGGCTGCTGGTCTCACCACACCTTACTTTAGAGCTACCTCCTCAGGCCGACCCTCGGAACACTGCTGAGCACCACTGTTCTGTTAATTTTAGATTGTGATTTTCATTTTAGTCTGATGTACTGTGCGAGGCCTTCAGTCGTCTATTAATTTAGTTTGTTTTAATTTTAAATATGGCTCAAATGGTTCAAATTGCTCTGAGCACTATGCGACTGAACTGAGGTCATCAGTCGCCTAGAACTTAGAACTAATTAAACCTAACTAAGGATATCACACACATCCATGCCCGAGGCAGGATTCGATCCTGCGACCGTAGCGGTCGCTCGGCTCCAGACTGTAGAGCCTAGAACCGCAGGCCACTCCGACCGGCTATAAATAAGGCCTTCGGCTGACTTAAATTAAAAATTTCATGATTGATTTGTTTCATAACTACAATTTTGACAGTTTGTTCTATCTGAAATTCTTGTTATCCTGGCTTAGGCCCTATCTTAAAAACATTTCGCGTCAAAGTTCGGCTGAAGACCACACATTGGACACTGAACAACTCAGGACTTAGAGCCAGGATAACAAAAATTTCAGATAGAACAAACTGTCAAAATTGTAGTTATTAAACAAATCAATCATCAAATTTTTAATTTAAGTCAGCTGAAGGCCTTATTTATAGCCGGTCGGAGTGGCCTGCGGTTCTAGGCTCTACAGTCTGGAGCCGAGCGACCGCTACGGTCGCAGGTTCGAATCCTGCCTCGGGCATGGATGTGTGTGATGTCCTTAGGTTAGTTGGGTTTAAATAGTTCTAAGTTCTAGGGGACTTATGACCTAAGATGTTGAGTCCCATAGTGCTCAGAGCCATTTGAACCATTTTTTTTTCAGCCGTCTTAAATTAAAATTTTGAAAACTGTTTTGTTTTATAACTACTTTTTTTCTAAATTTGCTCAATCCGAAATTCTTATTATCCAGGCCGTAAGCCCTGAGTTGTTCAATGTCTTGTGTGTGGCCTTCAGCCGCGTATTTACGTGAATTTTTTTAAAATAATGCCCTCAGCCGCGTTTATCAATTTTTTATAACCTGTGTTCAGGCCTTCAGTCGTTCTTGTTTTTGGTGTGTTTTTGGGCCTTCAGCCCCGGAGGTATCGCAAGTTTTCTTAACTAGGCCTTTAGCCGTATTGTTTCAATTTGATCCCATAAACTGCTTTGCTCTACCCTGCGAAACCAGATTTCAACAACACTTTTCTGAAATCTAGTACTGGTATTAAGCCTCTGAACTGACACTGATATTATTTTCACAAATGCTCTCTGGTAAACACTGTTCCTTACAGTGAGCATAAACTTTTATAGTAATTAAATTTATTGAGCCAGCTGTGCGCACGGAACGCCAGTCTGCTCTGCAGCTTGTTGCTATTAGGAATTATGACGTGACTGTCGAATATCAACCTTTATTTGCTGCACTGGCTATGTACAATGATGGACGGTATCTTACCAGTTTTCGTAAATACTTCTTAGTACACAACTCTGGATGTGCAATGCGATTGTACAAACGGTGTGATGAAAATAAATGAAATTGAATAACTAATCTTAACGACTGATAAATAAGAAGAAAGACGCCAAGTCCAACTGTGCTTCATTAAGCTATAACAGTAAAACCCCACCTAGAAAAGTTAGCAAAATATTTCTTAATAACACTCGTGTGTACAGATGCCTCGCATAACATTTATTTCAACTATAAGACCATATGCTTCATTACAAAATTTATACAGCAAAATTCAACCATACCAAATATTCTAACAATGAGAAGCTACACAGTTACAAACTGGATTACTTTAAAAGCTGCCTTTTATCGTTATTACATTAATATAATTTCATTTTCTAAGTGCCTTTCCTCAAAATATGTATTAGAAAATCGTCTTGAAGAAACGCTGTCTTCACTACATAGCATCCTTTTCAAACCAAGCACAGTGCCAGCCCGTCCAAGATATTCTGCTACTGAAACTTCCTGGCAGAGTACAACTGTGCGCCGGACCGAGACTCGAACTCGGGACCTTGCCTTTCGCCGGCAAGTGCTCCACCGACTGAGCAGTTCTGCCAGTACCTCGTCTCCTACCTTCCAAACTTCACAGAAGAGCTTCACCACGTGGTTGAACCGCGATTACAGTGTGTTTTGGTGAAGTATGAAATGCTTTTAAGACCGAATTTCTGAAAATATGTGTTATATTTAAGTGTGCTTCACAACATCTCATCAGAATGCTGAGAAAAAAGTGCTTGCCACACAAAAACTTGAAAAGCTACCAGTACGAAATAATAAGTAAGTGGTCCTGCAAAACCATGCAAACCGAATGTAAACATTAAATAAAGCAGAGACCCACTGATGATTGCACAGAGGTGATGAAACATGTTTGGAAAATTTGAAAAAACCGTGGTTTGCATAACTCGTGGATGTTTCTAGAATGAAATTTTCACTCTAGGGCGGAGTGTGCACTGATATGAACTGGTGGACCTTAAATCCAACAATTTTAACTGAAAACACGAAAAATACAAGAGCTGCAGATCCAAATGATGACTATAAATTAATACTTTTATAATGGGGAAATGAAGTTATCCATTATATCTTAAAGTACTTACAAGGGAATGGTCAGACTTGTCATGTCGAAACCTGTGTTGCTTTTTTTACCACTGTGAGTTAACATTGCAAGAAGTCTGTATGCAGAATTTTAGCTGCTGACATGACCTGGAAGTCTGTAAACAATTTTATGAAGTAATACATTATTGTCGCATGGTTTCCGCGGTTATAACTGCCTCTTGTACAACCCTGACCTCTCGCTACGTTATACCAGCGCCATCTATGGACAAGGTGGCGTTAGCTACGTGCCGCTCTCTTGCCACAGCAGTGAGAGAGCTGATTCCCCCAGTGAAAGCGATCGTATGATAATTAAACATTCGTTGACAAATATGGCTGATATGTTATCTACAACATTCATTCCAAATAGCTATGAAATAGACACAAATAAATATACGGTTTACAACATGTCCAATTTTTATTTCTTGTAATCACCGCAAAAATGCGAAATATGGATACAATGTTCAAAACATAATTTTTTTTTTTTTTTTGCACCAAGAACATACACGCGAAGACGACATATGGCAGCCCTGCGAATCACAGACGTTCTTAGATGTCCGTAGACAAAACTGGGCTCGTGTTAGGAATGAATCAGGCCTAGTATCAGTATATTTCGAGGAGTGCCACGCATATTTAATCAAATTCTGAAACCGTGGGGAGGAAAGTTGATAATGTACTACTGATTGCAGCTTGAGAATATTGTCACGGTGATAGACAGGAAATTGCAGTGATCTGCACACAATAATTTTCTGTGTTAGTTTTCTGTAAAAGGCCTTCCACTGACGGAAAAATTCTCTGTCTAAAGGTTGAATTATGTTCGTCGTGCCGAGTGGAATCTGAAATACCTCTACTTCTTTGTCAGGGTGGGCTCGAAATACAGCTTTTAATGATTCGTACCTTTTATGACATTACCACGAATCTAGAAGGAGAAGAGATTTGTTCCCGCAGAACAGAAGAAAAGCATGACGCATGAGAAGTGTAACGTTTTAATTTCCCATTTTTCAAGACTTCGATGTGTCTACCACAAGATTGTTTGCGTAGAATATTGTTCTTTTGACACGTGGTCCAAAACGTCCAGTTGGTTCTGGAAGACACACATATAGTTTAGGCAGCAATGAACCATCCAGACTAATTATGGGCATTGTAGTGTATTAATGGGTGAGCGCAGTCGTGGACTGCGCAATCGCCTCAATATGTTTTTCCCCTTTGAATGACAGTGTTCTTTTCGCACGCATTTCTTTTTGAAAACCTGACTGATCTGCATTGTACACGTACGATTCACTAAAACTAGCGATCTTATTTTTTGCATTCGTAAGAAAAGCTTCTATCATTTCGATTTGTGTCACTTCATTTTCCGACCTGTTTCTCGATACAAATTTTGTTATTTTTCTTGCCACAATTTTATGTGATCTTTTGAAGCGACTAATCCAACTTTGAGAAGCTGCAAATTCTTTAGCGCCTATCGCGTTGGCAATCTCTAACGCCTAATCACGCAAAGTTGTATCGCTGACACTAAATGACTGTTGTCTGGCATCGGTAAAAAGCTCAAAAAGTCGCGCATTTATCTCTGTAGCAATTTCCAGTCGACTCTTACGTCGTCCAGCGACTTCCTTTTCCCATCTATACAATTCAGGTTCAGAACGGACAAAGCGATACTTATTTTGAACAGTACTGACACGTAGGCGTTTCCTACTACTTTTGTTCAACCAATACGTCACCGCTTTTTCTTTGTCTGATAAGGTAATTGTAGTTGCTGGTGTTACTTTCGGAGATAATTGATGATGGTACGTGGCACTATCACTCGAAGAGTCTTCATGAGTGCAACATTCGTCGGTGTCTTTGCCTTCTGTAGATTCACAGTCTGCAATATCGAGTGTTTCAGTTGTTTCTAACCACATGTCTGCGCCATTTACATGCTCGTCTAGAAGTTTAACAACCATGTAGCACAACACATAGTCTTCCGCGTGTTTTCTGTTGATTGCTTCATTTGGTGTCTATGGTATATCTCCATGGCAAGCAACAAAACATTTACAGGGTTCGCCATCACCTGTGAGGGGAGATTGAATGTTCACCGTAAAGTGGCTTGCGGAGTATAGATGAACATGTACAGAACATCTTTCACATCTCTAACCAGTTTCCGGACGGTATGTTTCGAATTACCAACCAGAAATTAAAAGGACGTGCATGCCATAGAAACGAATATTCGTTTCCCCTTTCCACCAAAACCGTGCAGCGATATTCCTCTTTAGCGGACGCCGCGATAAGACGGCCGCACTTCCCGACCATGCGCACAACGCTCGCGACTCGCCATTTCCAGGGGTGGCCAGCCGTCACTGCAAGCGCCAAGCAGAAAAAACAGCCATGTTCGTGATTTTTTTTAGGTGACTTCCAGTTCATGTCAGCAGCTACAATTTTGCACACGGACCTTTTGCACAGTTAAATAACAGTGCTAAAAAAAGCAATACATGTTTCGGCATGACAAGTCTGACCATTCCCTTGTTAGTGAATAGACTTAAGTAATGAAAAAATATTATTCACGTAGCTTGGAAACTAGGTGTGGATCACATACACGCCACAAAAAACGGGTGTATACGTATTTAATAAATAAGATTTGTAATTTGATACAAAAAAATGGGTACGTACAACGCTATGTCAATTCGTAGAGAGCTTTGTTGCAGAATGATGCAGAGTAACAGTTGGAGTGGCTAGGCAAAGTTCTCTGTCTTCTTAAATTGAAAAAAACCTTCATTAATTACGGATGACCAGCCTATAAATGCGAAGGAATGGAACTGGAATCAGAAACTGATCCTTGATGAGAACAATGAAGCAGTAACTGAAATTATAAAGAGATGGGAACTGTTCCCATTTAACATAGAACTACCGTCAGAAACGAGACGGACCTTTGTTAAAGTCTGTTCAGTCAGAGACAGGGATTGAGAAGGCAGGAGCTAGAGTGGGACCAGGAAAACCAACTGGTCTGCAGAGTCAAAGACATAACCGCATGACGAGCAGGGGAAATTCTCAGTCTGAAAACTACGTGTGAACATAGTAATGGGGTCGTATATTCGGGACTAAGAATGTTGGGATTGAGGTAATACATATAATACACTCCTGGAAATGGAAAAAAGAACACATTGACACCGGTGTGTCAGACCCACCATACTTGCTCCGGACACTGCGAGAGGGCTGTACAAGCAATGATCACACGCACGGCACACCGGACACACCAGGAACCGCGGTGTTGGCCGTCGAATGGCGCTAGCTGCGCAGCATTTGTGCACCGCCGCCGTCAGTGTCAGCCAGTTTGCCGTGGCATACGGAGCTCCATCGCAGTCTTTAACACTGGTAGCATGCCGCGACAGCGTGGACGTGAACCGTATGTGCAGTTGACGGACTTTGAGCGAGGGCGTATAGTGGGCATGCGGGAGGCCGGGTGGACGTACCGCCGAATTGCTCAACACGTGGGGCGTGAGGCCTCCACAGTACATCGATGTTGTCGCCAGTGGTCGGCGGAAGGTGCACGTGCCCGTCGACCTGGGACCGGACCGCAGCGACGCACGGATGCACGCCAAGACCGTAGGATCCTACGCAGTGCCGTAGGGGACCGCACCGCCACTTCCCATCAAATTAGGGACACTGTTGCTCCTGGGGTATCGGCGAGGACCATTCGCAACCGTCTCCATGAAGCTGGGCTACGGTCCCGCACACCGTTAGGCCGTCTTCCGCTCACGCCCCAACATCGTGCGGCCCGCCTCCAGTGGTGTCGCGACAGGCGTGAATGGAGGGACGAATGGAGACGTGTCGTCTTCAGCGATGAGAGTCGCTTCTGCCTTGGTGCTAATGATGGTCGTATGCGTGTTTGGCGCCGTGCAGGTGAGCGCCACAATCAGGACTGCATACGACCGAGGCACACAGGGCCAACACCCGGCATCATGGTGTGGGGAGCGACCTCCTACACTGGCCGTACACCACTGGTGATCGTCGAGGGGACACTGAATAGTGCACGGTACATCCAAACCGTTATCGAACCCATCGTTCTACCATTCCTAGACCGGCAAGGGAACTTGCTGTTCCAACAGGACAATTCACATCCGCATGTATCCCGTGCCACCCAACGTGCTCTAGAAGGTGTAAGTCAACTACCCTGGCCAGCAAGATCTCCGGATCTGTCCCCCATTGAGCATGTTTGGGACTGGATGAAGCGTCGTCTCACGCGGTCTGCACGTCCAGCACGAGCGCTGGTCCAACTGAGGCGCCAGGTGGAAATGGCATGGCGAGCCGTTCCACAGGACTACATCCAGCATCTCTACGATCGTCTCCATGGGAGAATAGCAGCCTGCATTGCTGCGAAAGGTGGATATACACTGTACTAGTGCCGACATTGTGCATGCTCTGTTGCCTGTGTCTATGTGCCTGTGGTTTTGTCAGTGTGATCATGTGATGTATCTGACCCCAGGAATGTGTCAATAAAGTTTCCCCTTCCTGGGACAATGAATTCACGGTGTTCTTATTTCAATTTCCAGGAGTGTATAAATGAAGATAGTAACTGTTCTCAAAAGAAAAGATACCATTGATGACCGTGCAGCTTCTCTAGAATAAATGATAATTAACTGAAACCCTCAGCTGCGGACAGGTGTTATTGATATACTTCGATGGGGACAGCTAAAAATGTGTGCCCCGACCGGTACTCGAACCCGGGATCTCCCGATTACATGGCAGACGTTCTATCCATTTTTTTTTTCATTTTGTTCGATATTGTTCGTTGAGTTTGGTTTGGGCGAACGTCATAAGACAGCCGTTCAAGTTGATCGTTGGTTCCTTTACTCAGTTTTTTTTTATTTATTACAGAGGGCGAGCAGCCCTCTGACCGAACACGCTGAGCTATCGTGCCGGCAATCTGAGCCATGAGGACACAGAAGAACAGCACGGCTGCAGGGACTTATCCCTTGCACGCTTCCCGTGAGACCCACATTCCACAATTGTGGAATAGGTCTCACGGGAAGCGTGCAAGGGATAAGTCCCTGCAGTAGTGCTATTTATTGTGTCCTCCGTTGCTCAGATGGATAGAGCGTCTGCCATTTAAGCAGGAGATCCCGGGTTCGAGTCCCGTACGGAGCACACATTTTCAACTGTCCCCATCTAGGTATATTAACAACACCTGTCGGCAGCTGAGCGTTTCAATTAATTATCATTTAATATATATGTAAATTGTGTGAAGAAGCAGTACTCGTTCTGGCGGAGTTGTGATGAAGCCACGTACATTCCTTCAGAGGAAGCTTCAAGCAGGAATTTCTGGTGTAAAAGTAGGTGCTAAATAATTCGTCGGAGCCTTTAGGATTAATTCTTGTTTCGAAGTACATGATTAACTAATTCACTAAAAATAAACCTACTCCAGAAAAAAACTGATCTAGCTTGATGTCAGTGGCAAATGCTTCTCACGTGCCATCGGGTGGTTTGGTGATGTTTCCGATACACGAAATTAAAACAGCACAAATCAGTATTGTCGTAGGTACATGCAGTAGCGTATAGCAGATTAATATTCGGTACAATGAACACTTACGTCAACACTCCATAGGCCACAGGTGTTTGACTGTGACAGTGTCATCCGAGTAGTAAGCTAAAATATAACAAGTCACTCAGTCTTGACGAAGGCTTTCGGGGGTTTTTCTTCGATGTAACTTAAGTATAGGAACTGGAAACGGCCTCAAATATATTTCCAATTTGGAATGTCCCTGCCCATTCCCAGCTCTTTGGTACCTAATAAGCAAAGTGTGACGTGGACCAAGATTCCACGCAACCTGCCCTTATGTTTCTGGACGGAGAACGGTATATTCTTACATTTAGATCTAAAGGAGGGTATACTTTGCAGGAAGTGCAGAACTGCAATGTAAATACACAACTGGCCATTAAAATTGCTACACCAAGACGAAATGCAGATGATAAACGGGTATTCATTGTACAAATATATTATACTTGAACAGGTTAGTTAGGTTCAAGAAGTTCTAGGGGACTGATGGCCTGAGATGTTAAGTCCCATAGTGCTCAGAGCCATTTGAACCATTTTTTGGTTACATTTTTACGCAATTTCGGTGCATAGATCCTGAGAAATCAGTACTCAGAACAACCACCTCTGGCCGTAATAACGGCCTTGATACGCCTGGGCATTGAGTCAAACAGAGCTTGGATGGCCTGTACAGGTACAGCTGCCCATGCAGCTTCAACACGATACCACAGATCATCAAGAGTAGTGACTGGCGTATTGTGACAAGTCAGTTGTTCAGCCACCATTGACTAGACATTTTCAATTGGTGAGAGATCTGGAGAATGTGCTGGCCAGGGCAACAGTCGAACATTTTCTGTATGCAGAAAGTCCCGTACAGGACCTGCAACATGCGGTCTTGCATTATCCTGCTGAGATGTAGGGTTTCGCAGGGATCGAATGAAGGGTACAGCCACGGGTCGTAACACATCTGAAATGTAGCGTCCACTGTTCAAAGTGCCGTCAATACCAACAAGAGGTGACCGAAACTTGTAGCCAATGGCAACCCATACCAATACGCCGGGTGATACGCCAGTATGGCAATGACGAATACACGCTTCCAATGTGCGTACACCGCGATGTCGCCAAATACGAATGCGACCATCATGATGCTGTAAACAGAACCTGGATTCATCCGAAAAAATGACGTTTTGCCATTCGTGCACCCAGGTTTTTCGTTGAGTACACCATCGAAGCCGCTCCTGTCCGTGATGCAGCGTCAAGGGCAACCGCAGCCATGGTCTCTGAGCTGATAGTCCATGCTGCTGCAAACGTCGTCGAACTGTTCGTGCAGATGGTTGTTGTCTTGCAAACGTCCCCATCTGTTGATTAAGCGATCGAGACGTGGAAGCACCATCCGTTACAGCCATGCGGATAAGATGCCTGTCATTTCGACTGCTGGTGATACGAGGCCGTTGGGATCCAGCACGGCGTTCCGTATTACCTTCCTGAACCCACCGACTGCATATTCTGCTAACAGTCATCGGATCTCGACCAATGCGAGCAGCAATGTCACGATACGACAAACCGCAATCGCGATAGGCTACAATCCGACCTTTATCAAAGTCGGAAACGTGATGGTGCGCATTTCTCCTCCTTACACGAGGCATCACAACAACGTTTCACCAGGCAACGCCGGTCAGCTGCTGTTTGTGTATGAGAAATCGGTTGAAAACTTTCCTCATGTCAGCACGTTGTAGGTGTCGCCACCGGAGCCAACCTTGTGTGAATGATCTGAAAAGCTAATCATTTGCATATCACAGCATCTTCTTCCTATCGGTTAAATTTCGCGTCTGTTGCACGTCATCTTCGGGGTGTAGCAATTTTAATGGCCAGTAGTGTATATGCCTCACTCGCAAACATAGTAACAGAGGTAAGATACTGGACAGAACATATACTGAAACAGTGGCATGTCTGTTAAAATGAAAACAAGATTCCCCGATGTTCTTTTTCTCAGTCTCAAAATACTGGTTCAGCCATCATTCCAATTGGGAAGCCCTTTTATACTATAGTTATACTTCTCATGTTACTATTGTTGTGGACTGGTGCGTCTGAGTTAAAGCAGTTTCTCCTACTGCCGATACCAATTGACAACTGCGTGGGAATTACAGTACACTTTAGTTTCTTTTCAAATACTGTCTCGGCTACCATTCCCAGCCGTATTATTAAAGTTGTTTTCACCTAAAGAGTGCGAATGCTTGGGGAAATTGATGGCATTTTCTTTTTACCTTTCCTGCAGTGAGCATGAAGTTTTACTAATCTCTTTATCGTAATGGACCTATCGTTCGTGGTAAGCCTTGATCGTTCGGCGAAATATATTTTACGAATCATATTTCTTCGGTGCTTCCAAGTTGCTTACGTTCACTCTGTGGTTTCTAGCTGTCTTTCTTCGGCCTGTGATGTGTCCGCTCTCCTGCCTTTACCCTACTGTTAAGGAGACCTCTCCCCAGCATGCAGTTGAGAAATAATTCACAACGGACTCTTGATATTGCACTTCCCCCTTTCTTCCACTACGGAACATTTCCCTCCGGGAATATATTACGGCAACAGCGGAGCCATCAGCGTCAGATCCGTCAGACATATTGCTAGAAATGTGTTCCAACAATACACTCAGAAACTTTCATATTTCATACAGCCACTCACCATCAACGTATTTCGCTATCCGTTACCACCAGTGTCTTAGGCCATCCAGCACACAGTCAGATTACAGGTATTTTGTACTCTTCTGTGAAACAGTTGTTCAGACAGCTCACTGCGTCATATTGTAAATCATATTCCAGGAACAAATTCTATTTATAATAACTGCTAATTGCTATTGTGTTTACAGAACGTCCACATTTTATCAGGACTAGACTACAAATTTAATCATAAAATGATTACATAATCTAGTTACACTAGTTTAAAATAAAAGAAAATGGACGCATTGTACTAGTTATCCCACATGATTCTGTCTGCACATATGTTATACGTTATACATAGATAATACATCTTTTATTATATTTTCTTACATCATACCGCACCATAACTATCCACGACGATATCAATCTGCAATCTATTCTACTATTTAAAACAACAGATAGCCGCCCGTGTTTTCGTCCATATGCTTCTCGAACAGTGTCAAACGAAAACGCTACTCTAGCAAATACTTTCGATTGCAACGAATTTTTCTCGTGATTGAAACTTGGTAGTTAAGGAAGGCAGGATTCGGCCACGATTGTGGACGGGACAGTAATCAGTTACTATTGGTTCCGTTTGGCTATTACACACATTTATTTTAAAACGGTAATTCCAGACTCAGCAATAAATAAATATATCACACATTATTAATGAAAGAATAAAGATCTGTGTAATTAATACTGCTTTCAGTGCGTTACAATTTAGCAAATGAGCATAAAATACAGACATAGCAAATAATGTTTTAAAAACAAGCCTATGTGATCCCCATGAGAATTTTAAGGCAAGTAACAACACTCATAGCTGAAGGTCTTCTACGCCAAGAACGGCAATTATTTAAAAAAAATGCAAGAAACACACTGTAAAACAGCAATGCAATAGCAAAGGTTAATTTAAAAAGACAGACAACTGATCCCCAAACGGTTGAGACAAAATAATGCTAAACATGGTAGCACAAAAATTTAAACCTGTTGTAACGCCAAGAATGGCAATTATATATAAAAAAATTTAGAACATACAATAAAGCAGCAAATACAATAATAAAACACAAGCGCCAGTCACAGACAGTGCACCAGGAATCGACCTCTGAGTAGTTCAGGCAAAACACTTTCGCGAGGGATGACATAGGCAGCCAAGAGTAGCATTCACTTCACAATATGGTAACTCATATTAGTGGCAGTCTAACGAATGACTAATGCTAATCTAGCTGAGACCATCTGACGTCCAATAAACCAAATGCAAAGCTGTAAAAATGCGCCAAAGGTGGAACCGGCGGTCTGGACTCCGTCTGCAGCATATTGTGCTTAGAGCGCCCGAAACGAGAAAGGACTATCACCAGAGTAGAAGAATCGCCAAGCAAACTAGTCAAGAAAGCTGTCAAAACCACACGCCTCACCGGACAGCAGCGGCAAGGCAAGGAAACGTACACTGCCGTTACATACACTAATCCCCAGGGCAGGTAATTGGGGCGTTATCGGCCACGAGGCAGGAAAAATACCGCTGGTTGAACTTAATAGTAACAAACTGATCACCGTAAATACACTCCTGGAAATTGAAATAAGAACACCGTGAATTCATTGTCCCAGGAAAGGGAAACTTTATTGACACATTCCTGGGGTCAGATACATCACATGATCACACTGACAGAACCACAGGCACATAGACACAGGCAACAGAGCATGCACAATGTCGGCACTAGTACAGTGTATATCCACCTTTCGCAGCAATGCAGGCTGCTATTCTCCCATGGAGACGATCGTAGAGATGCTGGATGTAGTCCTGTGGAACGGCTTGCCATGCCATTTCCACCTGGCGCCTCAGTTGGACCAGCGTTCGTGTTGGACGTGCAGACCGCGTGAGACGACGCTTCATCCAGTCCCAAACATGCTCAATGGGGGACAGATCCGGAGATCTTGCTGGCCAGGGTAGTTGACTTACACCTTCTAGAGCACGTTGGGTGGCACGGGATACATGCGGACGTGCATTGTCCTGTTGGAACAGCAAGTTCCCTTGCCGGTCTAGGAATGGTAGAACGATGGGTTCGATGACGGTCTGGATGTACCGTGCACTATTCAGTGTCCCCTCGACGATCACCAGTGGTGTACGGCCAGTGTAGGAGTTCGCTCCCCACACCATGATGCCGGGTGTTGGCCCTGTGTGCCTCGGTCGTATGCAGTCCTGATTGTGGCGCTCACCTGTACGGCGCCAAACACGCATACGACCATCATTGGCAACAAGGCAGGAGCGACTCTCATCGCTGAAGACGACACGTCTCCATTCGTCCCTCCATTCACGCCTGTCGCGACACCACTGGAGGCGGGCTGCACGATGTTGGGGCGTGAGCGGAAGACGGCCTAAAGGTGTGCGGGACCGTAGCCCAGCTTCATGGAGACGGTTGCGAATGGTCCTCGCCGATACCCCAGGAGCAACAGTGTCCCTAATTTGCTGGGAAGTGGCGGTGCGGTCCCCTACGGCACTGCGTAGGATCCTACGGTCTTGGCGTGCATCCGTGCGTCGCTGCGGTCCGGTCCCAGGTCGACGGGCACGTGCACCTTCCGCCGACCACTGGCGACAACATCGATGTACTGTGGAGACCTCACGCCCCACGTGTTGAGCAATTCGGCGGTACGTCCACCCGGCCTCCCGCATGCCCACTATACGCCCTCGCTCAAAGTCCGTCAACTGCACATACGGTTCACGTCCACGCTGTCGCGGCATGCTACCAGTGTTAAAGACTGCGATGGAGCTCCGTATGCCACGGCAAACTGGCTGACACTGACGGCGGCGGTGCACAAATGCTGCGCAGCTAGCGCCATTCGACGGCCAACACCGCGGTTTCTGGTGTGTCCGCTGTGCCGTGCGTGTGATCATTGCTTGTACAGCCCTCTCGCAGTGTCTGGAGCAAGTATGGTGGGTCTGACCCACCGGTGTCAATGTGTTCTTTTTTCCATTTCCAGGAGTGTAGTAATTAGAAGTCCAGGAAAGCTAATCAGATCCGCGTTCCCCAAGCTCTCCACTCGCTGGTCTTCGCGTCGGCAACACTACGAGCAGCAACACGAACCAAAGGCACTGGAGAATCGCAAGATCTCACAATGGTGGAGGTTTCTAAACTTGAATCCAAATACACTAACTTAAAGCTTGCTGGATCCAGTTTACTACGAGGTCGTGCACCATCGTGACCACAGCCCTTCCATCCGGCAGTCCATGAGTGCCCCCAGTGGCCTGGATTGTTCCCTCACTGTGCGGACCTGACTCGTCCTGAGTCCCCAACGAAACTCCACACTGACACGACCCGGAAGAACCACGAAGTCGCCGGAAAGATAGGGCCACACTTACTACATATCGATAACCACCGCTGCTGCCACTAGCGGACAGGAAACGCTTGCGAAACCAAGTGGCGCCACTCAACACGAGAAGAAGACAAACAACCGCAACCATGTCAACTAAACGATACGGTCTGGCCTCCAACAGAGGACAGAAACCTACATACAGCATCAACGCGAGCCGCAGCACGGTTCAGTAATAGTATCAGAAAATCTTTTCTTCAAATATCTCTTTCATCGATTCGAACGCGCGGAGGCGAATGTGATTGTGGACTGTTGTTCGGAGCGGAAGACTCCCAAACTTCCTTTCCTGAAAGTTATTTTCCATTTATTTGACGTGGTGCTCTGCAGAAAATTAATTTTAGTCTCGGTAGCAACATAGTGTTGAACTACCTAAATGTCACTAATTTTTATTAGCGCATTCCACAACTTTTGTGACACTTTTCCATAGCACTATGCGATGCTCCGGACGCTTTTTTCACACGTAACATCTCGCGCACAGGTCTCGTTCATGTCGTAGTTTCATTGCGGATAGTGGTTATCGCATTTTGATCCGCCTCTACCAGTCAAATATTACACGTACAAACTTACCTGTACGTTCTCACAAAGCGAACAGAACATACAGAATGGAAGTGTGCAGCTGCCGCGTATGAGAAGGAGGTATCCGAACGCAATGCGGAATTGGCCACTAGATATCATGACAGGAGGGCCCACCTGCATGAAATTGAGGGGATGGAGTGTTGTGTTCTCGGTAGCGAAACAATACTAGCAGGTTGAGTCGGTAAAAGGAGAGGCTAGTGACTCTGTGCGTACATTAGTCATTGGATATCATTTGAGTACCGCATCTGTCACCGACATTTCAACCCTTCTAAAGCTGCTCAAGTCGACTGTTGGCGGCGCGACTGCGTAGAGAAAACGCGAATGAATAACCAAAGCTACACCAGGACTAGGCAGACCTCATGTACTGACAGACTGGCAAGCGCGAGAATTGTGGAGAGTGGTTGTAAAAAATCTCATTAAATCAGCAGAAGGAATCATTCATAAGTGCCGAAGTGCTGCCAGTAGTGCAGCTGCACACAGTAGGTTGGGAGTTACTAATAACTGGGTACAGTGGTCGAGCAGCAGCTTGTAAGCTGACACATGTTTCTGGACTCAACGCTACGCGACGGCTGAGGTGATATAAGTAGCGCTGTCTCTGGACAGTGTATGACCAAAAAAAGTCATCTGCAGTGTTGAATCGCGCTATATTCTGTGGTAATCCAATGGAGCGAATTGGTCTTACCGAATGCCTGGAGGACATTACTTGTCATCATGTATAGCGCAAGACAGTCAAATACTGAGGAGATTATGTTACGCTTTGGAGGTTACGACGTGGTCCCCTTACTAAGCTTAAGAAAACGCTAAATGCGGAGGAATGTGAACACCGTGTACACCATTGTGTGCAGTGTACAGTAGAGGATCCGTTCAGAGACGACCCTTTCATGAAACTGCATCCGTGAGACATTATTTTGTGGACAACAACATTCGTGACATGGACTGGCTTACGTAAGAAACTGATGTGACACCAGGGCAACCCCTCTGGTATGAGAACATCGATTTCGCACCACATGCCACCGTCCAACATGAGTACCTTTTCTGGTTTCGACTCTTAAGGGAAAATGGGCTGCCATTCCTGCACAGCTACTCAGAAACACCATTGAAAGTGCCCACAGCAAAGCCGGAAAGTGAACACGCTCCGTGTTAATGCTCAGTAATAATTGTCCTGGCACTTCTTATGAGACAGTCTACATCAGGGCCATATAAAGGAACTGCAGAAAATATTATGGGAAAGGAAAAGGAAGTAGGTGAAGAGGAAATGGGAAGAATTCTACAGACGACTGAAAGAACTAAGTTGAATCACTTCATCTGGAGTAGATGATATACCATCAGAACAACCAAACTGTGGATATTCAGTTCACCATGGAACAGAGAGTGAACGGAAGACTGCAGTTCCTAGATTTGTCATTTTAATTACAAGGGCTATCTTTCAGTTATGGTATTTACAGTGGACCCACAACTTCAGACACAGTAATTCATAGTTCTTACAACCACCCATGGTAACATAAGGTGGCAGCATTTCGCTCCATGCTGCATAGGTTTAATAGTGTCCCACTATCCACCGTAGCTTTTGAGGGTGAGTTACGCATAATTAAGTACATAACTAACTCCAGTGGCTATGAAGCAGACGTCGCCCATAAAATTAATAGTAGTATTATAAAGAAGAAAAAGGAGTCTCCCTCAAATTTAGCGCAGATATTACATGGAGAGTATACTACCCTGATCCCTCTACCTAATAGGGGTGTAAAAGATGTGAATAACTGTAGGACCCTTACTGTGGAAGCATCCAAGTAAATAGGTAAACATGTGACTGTAAAGAGTATAATACAAATCTATTTTATCCCCAGAAATAATGACCAAAAATTTAGACATAGAGAGGAATCGAGAAGGTATTATTTAAAGTTCAGGGGTGTACAGTATTTCTTGTGACAGCTCCCGTTGCAAGTACATAGGCCAAAAGGGAGAAGTTTTACTGTAATATTAAAGAAGCCTACTGATAATTCCAGTACAAAGTCAGCTTTAAGTGCTCGAAGGAGATGGGACATACAGTCTCTGATGTTGCCTACAATCTGCAAATACTTCACCGGGAGGAAAAGGTAATGTTCTAAATATTTTAGAAGAACTGGAGATTTTCGAGGATTGAAAAGAGCTCCAGAAAATACCCTCAACTCTCAGACAGACTTACGTCATAAAAACTTTCTAGCCATTTATGATTATATAGGTATGTTCTCCACCCCTGCCATTCTTCTTTTATTAATGTAAGAGGTTTTTCATTTGTGAAAACAATTATGTTAATTGTAAGAACATTGTATTGGACAGTGCTGACATATAGTACCCTGGACAGTACTAGGAAGCCTTTTGAAATTAGTTGTAACGGTAATTCTGGTATATGCGACTCATAAACGGAGTGTATATTATCTCTGATTATTGCAGTTTGGTAACTTAAAATGTGCAGCCAGCCCCCAAGATTTAAAGCGAGGCATCTGGTTAATGTCTGCGACAGTGTGGATGCGCGGCATTCCGCGTAGGCCTCGCTTCATGTAGTGGTTAGTTGGCGCCGGCAACAGCAACGCTTCAGAAATGTTCCAATGTGTGTGAGTTCGTAAGGGACCAAACTGCCGAGGTCATTGGTCTCTAGTATTACACACTACTTAAACTAATTTATGCAAAGAACGACACACACACCCATGCCCGAGGGAGGACTCGAACCTCCGGCGGGAGGGACCGCGCAGTCCGTGACATGGCGCCCTAGACCATGTGGGCATTCCGAGCGGCAGCAACGCTTCCTTCCCAGGCTGTCTTCAAAGTGTGACACTACTGACAACTGTTTCTCTTTTAATGTTACAAACGCGGGGTTTTTGCTAGGTATGTTAATTATTTTTACTATAATTTTTTTAATAGCTAGTTTCACATCTTTACTGGTTTATTTTTCATGTTGGCGATGCCCGTAGCCCCCAATACATTTAATCATACATGTTCGCACATTCGTGAGTCACAGTTTTTAAATACTTGGATATGATGTTGGGAATGACTTTATCTGGTTTAAATAGAACCTTTAATCTTTTGACTGTAAGTAGACACAGACCTCGTCGCTTTTATTTGTCCGTTTCTTGGCATGACTAAGTTGCTGATAAATTCTTTTACCTCTTTGTACGCATTTAAAAGCGCCTGAAGAAGCTAATTTAATTTACGGAACCGGTCGTGTTCGCCAATAAAGAATTATGACAGTAGCAGCGGCCTTTCTTATTCAAACTACCAGAGTTGTTGAGATCCTTAGGATAACGAACTATTACGTGAGTATTTCATTTGGTATGCAACACTGTAAGTAGGCTGTTTAGGTTTTTATATTGGTAACGCCACGTAGCGCTCTGTATGAAAATCACTGGCTGTGCTGTGTGCAGTCTGTGGCTGGTTTGCATTGCTGTAATACTCGCCTTTGTAGCGTTGGGCAGTTGGCTGTTAACAGCGCGTAGCGTGGCGCAGTTGGAGGTGAGCCGCCAGCAGTGGTGGATGTGGGGAGAGAGATGGCGGAGTTTTGAAATTTGTAAGACTGGATGTCATGAAGTCATAATGCTATATACATTATGACTTTTGAACACTATTGAGATAAATACACTCTTTGTTCTCCATCAAAATCTTTCATTTGCTAAGTATGCCTATAAGTAGTTAGTGCCTTCAGTAGTTTGAATCTTTTATTTAGCTGGCAGTAGTGGCGCTCGCTGTATTGCAGTAGTTCGAGTAACGAAGATTTTTGGTGAGGTAAGTGATTTGTGAAAGGTATAGGTTAATGTTAGTCAGGGCCATTCTTTTGTAGGGATTTCTGAAAGTCAGATTGCGTTGCGCTAAAAATATTGTGTGTCAGTTTAAACACAGTCATGTATAATTGTTCTAAGGGGACGTTTCATATGTCGACCCTTAGCCGAGGATACCTCACTGGAATCTTCTGATTTTTTCTTGTAGTTTGTGTAATTAGTGTAGCTTTTATTTATTGCTAGCGCGTAATTGTAGAGAGAATCTCCTTTGTAGTTGCAGTCTTTCATTGTTGTACAGTAAAACAGCTGTGGCTTGCATGTTGATTTGCACCAAGTATTTCGCAGCTGCGCTTGCAGTTAACGAGATATTATTTCCAGTGCTATGTTAATGTGTTTTATTATTTTTGCTCTTCAAATTGTGCTTTTCTGTGTTGTCGTGTGAAATATGGTGACAATAATGGCGTGTGAAAAACGTAATACTAGGCTCCAAAAGTAAACTGAGAAATGACAGTGAAGACGAAAGCAGTGTGTTAGCGCCGCCGAGTAATGAATTAACTAATGTTCAAAGTAGTTACATGGTAGTTGTGCGTCCGCAGCTCGTGGTCGTGCGGTAGCGTTCTCGTTTCCCATGCCCAGGTTCCCGGGTTCGATTCCCGGCGGGGTCAGGGATTTTCTCTGCCTCGTGATGACTGGGTGTTGTGTGATGTCCTTGGGTTAGTTAGGTTTAAGTAGTTCTAAGTTCTAGGGGACTGATGACCATAGATGTTAAGTACCATAGTGCTCAGAGCCATTTGAACCATTTTTTTTAGTAATTGTGCATAGTGAAATGGAGCGGGCTGCAAATAATGGTGTAGGCAGTGAAACAATTAGTGGACAGGGAAGCATTATCGATCGATCGGTCGGCAACAGCTCGCCTCAGGATTCTGAAATCACAGGACACATTCTTGCAAATACTGTAGATTCAGGTTTTGCGTCCTCACCGTTTTCTCAAATAAATCAACACACATTTTCTGCTTTTCAAAATGCGAATATTGCCGGTTCAAATGCACTGCCGAATAGCACTGGGGAACATGTTTCAGACACCAGTACACTGTTATTACAGCTAATGCAACAAATGGGACAAAGGCTACAAAAGTTAGACACAACGCTTGAACAAAATCAGAAACAATGGAACAAAATCTTCAAAAGTTAGACACAATGGAAGAAAATCTTCGGAAGTTAGACACCAGACTTGAACAAACACGTGAAGATTTAACTACTGAGTTACATAACATTGAATAGAAATGTCAAAAAGTCTGTAATGACGTAAAAACACAAATTTGTGAGCATTTCCAACCTATTTTTTTGCGGCAAGAATATGCATTACAGAATCATGAAGCAGCCATAAAATTACTGCAAACTATTGTTCATGAAAATCACGACACCTTGCAAGCTAAAATTGACTCAGTTGCATCTACCGATTCGGTTACGAAACTTGCAAAAACTCAGGAAAACTTAAAGGACACAGTAGATACGATTTCAACACAAATGGACACTCTGAAACTTGGTTCAGAAAAACATACAGAGGAAATAATTTCACTATCGGATAAAGTAGCAGAACTTTCAGATCAGTTCACTAACTTATCTACAAAGGTAGATGATGATCTGAATGACACAAGACCTGTAGCCTTCACGGACACTGAAGAGTATGAACAAATTAGAAAATTCAAACAAAATCAAAATCAAATCAGTACACAGTACAAAAGAGAAATCCGGGAAGTACAAGATCAGTTGGCACAAGTAATACAAGAATTACATATTTCAGAGGACACTCGAACTCCAGTACGGGAAGAGGGACATAGAAATACGGAACAACCACAAAATAATAACACAGGACACTTCGGAAATTATGAAAGAAATTGGCAAGGCGCATTGAATTTTGAGATGGAACCGCCGAAACGAAGTAACAATGAGCGATGTGCGACTCGACGAGACGATGATTTTGACTATAAGCTGTTCATTACTACACATAAATTCAAAATGTTTAAGAATTCTGACAACGACATTCATCCACAAGCATGGCTTCATCAATTCTCTCATTGTTTTCCTCCCAACTGTTCATTGGAGCACAAGTTAGAATTTATGTGTGGCTACTTGGAGAATGAACCAGCTGTAAGAATGCGATCGGTCATTCATGATTGTCACAGTGAGGGAGAATTTTATCATGCCTTCCTCTCGGCGTATTGGTCTCAAGCTACACAAGACCGAGTAAAACATAACATCATAATGATGAAACGTTTCGAACAATCTGAATTTTCCAGTCTTATGAAATATTTTGAAGACATGTTGCATAAGAATCAGTATCTTTCAAACCCATACAGCCCCTCAGAACTCATCTGCATTTGCTTAATCAAACTGCCTGAACATTTACGATATATTATTTTAGAAGGACGTTGCAAAGACGACATTGAAGCTTTTCAGGGACTGTTACAAGAACTGGAAATTGACACTGACAATCGCGGAATGCGAAAACAGAAGCACAACAATTACAGGTCACATCTGTCACAATTCCGCGATGACAGAAATAATACACGACAAGGCTATTCTTACAACGTAAATCGTGACCAAAACAGACACCACCCGTTTGACAACCATTGGAAGAGTAGTAATAATTACAGGGAAAGATCACCTCTCCGCGGTAATGACTATCACAGACACAATCAGAGAAACAGACAATATGGGAACCAAAATAATTATTATCAAGGGAGACAAAATAACTTCAGATGCAACAGTCCAGTGCCCAGTTACGATTCAGGGAGAAATTCTCCACCACGTGACCGACAAGGAAGTAACTATGGAATCTACCGACATGACGACAGACGATATGATCGTAACGACATACCTGAATTGCATCAGAACTGGCGGAATTCAAACAGAGCAGGGCCCTCTCGACAAGGTGAATTTGTAGAAGTTTAAGTCCCGAAATCCCAATAACAACGCGGGCCAACAAAGACACAATAGGCAATGGCTCATACCGCTGGCAGCCACAAAACGTACTTATGAAACTGACGACGTGGCTGCAGTAGCTAGTAATTACGTAAAAATGGAAGACATTAGGGACATCTTACTCCAGGAAAGCGACGTAAAACTTAACAACAATGCATATCCTGTGATTCACATTACTGTAAATGACGTAAAATTTACGGGAGTACTTCACTCTGGCAGTCCCATTTCAGTAATTAGTGAAACAGCTTTTAGCAAATGCAACAAATCGAACGATCGCCCCACACTTCCGTTACGTAAGATTAAATTATAAGGTGCAATCATTGGAAAATGTGTAGATGTACGCCAACAAACCAACTTAGAATTCTTTTGTCAAAGCCACAGCTTCTCTATGAACTTTCTTATTGTTCCATTATTGTCGACGGAAATTATACTGGGAGTAGACTTTTTTAATGTATACAAAGCAATCCTAAACTTTCACGATGAAGAAATAAGTTTAGAGAAAGAAGGTAAGTCAATAGCTTTGAAATTTGAAGATTGGCTCTCAAACCATGACGAGGAAATTAATTGGCTTTACCTTCTGTTAGACAACAGTTCGGAATTTTCTACGGAACTAGACACTAACAATCACTCTGCAAGTACTGCCAGGGATGATATCGACGGCATATTTGAAACTAATGAGTTAATTCAGAATAAAATTCAAACAATTGAGAATTGTAAAGACACTGATAGGCAGGACCTTTTTGAGATTTTACAAGCACATTCCACAGTTTGTACTCACAAAACAGGAACAATCAAGGAATTTTAATACCAATTTCGTGTTCGTGAGCATACTAAATTTTGTGTCAGACCATACGTAATTCCAGCACATTATAGGGCCCGTGTTAGAACAGAAATACAATCTATGCTTGACGAGAGCTTTATTGAGCCTGCAGTAAGCTCATACAACAACCCATTACATGTTGTTGAGAAGAAAAATGGATCGATCAGGCTTGTCTTAGATTCGAGACAAATCAATACTATCATTATTCCTGAAACAGACAGGCCGCAAACGTTGGAAGAACTTCTTCAAAATTTTAATGGTGTAAAAGTGTTGTCTTCCATTGATCTCAAATCCAGCTTTTATCAGATCGACCTTCATCCAAAATGTAGAAAATACACAGCTTTCCTTTGTTTCGGCGTTTGTTATCAGTTTCGGAAACTTCCTTTTGGTTTGAACATTTCTTCGGCAGAATTCATTCGCGGGCTAAATTCCATATTACATGAGTTCTTAAAACGTCACATCACCTAATATATATGGACGATATTCTAATAGCAGAAGCTTCATGGGAACAACATAATAGCATCCTCAACAGTTTGTTACGTATTTTTGCAGAATCTGGAATTACAGTTAACTTGGAAAAGTCTGAATTCGGTAGGTCAAAGGTGAGGTTTTTGGGACATATTATTTCTTCTGAAGGCATCCAGCCGGATCCTGAAAGTTAGAAGCAATCAGAGCCATTCCAGTTCCATCCACAAAAAAACAAGTCCATAGTTTTCTAGGTCTCGTAAATTTTTACCGTCGTTTTCTGAATATGGAAATTCTTGTTCCACCAAAACTTTGTTCTCTCACTGGAAAAAATACTATTTGGAACTGGGACGAACAAGCACATTTGGAATTCAATTCTTTGAAAGAATCGCTACTTAACGCGCCAATACTTGCTCATCCAGATCTGTCACAAGATTTCTGCCTTAGCACGGATTCTTCTAAAGTCGGTCTTGGTGCCCATTTATTTCAAGAAGCCATAGAAAATGACACTACCGTTCAGAAAACCATTTCTTTTGCTAGCCGAGTGCTAACAAAATCTGAAAAAAAATGATTCTGTTACTGAATTAGAAGCTTTAGCTATCGTTTGGGCATTTAACAAATTCCGTTTCTTTCTTTCTGGTAAGCACGTAAAAGTATACAGTGATCATCGTGTATTACAATTTCTTATGTCTTCAAAATTAAATCATGACAGGTTAAAACGTTGGGCATTGTTTCTGCAAGAATTCCACTTCACAGTAGTCTACATTCCCTGCAAGGAGAACATTGTTGCGGACGCACTGTCACGCGCCCCGGCTGGGCTTGAGAAAAGTAACACAGAAGGCAACCTCGAGAAAAATTTCAGTATTCTTTACTTTCAGAAAGTCGCCTTTGAAAACTTCATCACCACATCTTTAAAGGACATTGCTCACGAACAAGATAAAGATCCGATTTGGAAAGGCATCAAAAGTAAATGGCATGAAAAGACACACACTCAGATTTGGTGTTATTACCCGGTTAGAAACAACAAACTCTTCAAACGCTGCACTGTTGATGACAAGCTATGGGTACTTTGCATTCCAGACGATTATGTTAATAAGCTCATTTGGTACATTCATTTCAGCTACGCACATTTTGGTCCACGACAATGTTATCATATTCTTCGAACGACTTGTTATTTTAACAATATGGAAAAGAGAATTCGAAGTGTCTTGTCTATTTGTAAACTTTGTCAAAAGGCGAAACCATCTACTATCTCACATCGTGCTCCGTTTTTTCCTATTATTCCTTCTAAATTAAAAGAATTTACTGCTGTTGACCTCTTGGGACCCCTTGTCAGAACATCGAATGGATTTTCGTACGTTCTAGTCGCTGTTGAACTTAGTTCAAAATTTGTTTCTTTCACTCCGTTACATAAAGCCACTGGACGGTCTGTATCCAACGCCTTTCTTAAAAATTTCTTATGTGAAGTTGACCACGTTGCTAAAGTCATTTCAGATAACGGACCGCAATTCAGACCTGCTGTTTTGTCACGCATGCTTCGGAATCATAAAATCAAACCTGTTTTTATTTCATTGTACTCACCACATTGTAACCCCTCCGAACGGATTATGAAAGAAATGAATAAGCTTTGCAGACTTTATTGTCACAGAAAGCATCAGCATTGGGACAGATATTTACACTTATTTCAAAACGTGCTGAATGAAATGCCTCATGACTCCACTGCTTTACCACCTACTCTTGTACTGAAGAATTAAGAACCACCGAATAGAATCAGAGAGCTTGTACCTTTCCCGAATACACGTAAACTTCGACACAAAGACATAATTGATTTGCCTATTATAAATATAAAATCTGCAGCAGACAAAAGGAGAAAACTACACGGTAAAGCTAATGCAAAGAAGTTATATATTGGTCAGAAAGTTCTCATTAAAGCTCATTCATTGTCACATAAGAAGAAACACTTGAGTCACAAATTCTTTATAATTTACAATGGACCTTACAGAATCCGACGTATACCACATGATAATTGCGTTGAAGTTGAAACTCTGCGTACTAGGAAGAGTAAAGGTTTACACCACATTTCACATGTAAAACCGTTTATTGAAAGATAATCTACTTTTTAACTTTGTCTTTGCCATAGAACTTTTCACTTCACATTTCTAGTATGCATTGTCAGACTCAGAAACTGTTACCATGCAACAATGTTTGAAGTTAAATATCCTGTCAAGATCCAAGAGAACTTATTTAAACATAAATTACGAATGCATTGTTATTGTGAACAGACGACACAGTGTTATTGTGTGTGTACATTCTTGCTCGTTAGTTGCACGATTACGTAACGACTATAAGGCTCACATACTTAGAAAATTTACCAGTACTGCTAATGAGATTTTAATGCAACATTTTGGTTTACTTGAAAATACATTCTGGATTTAAAGTACTTTCTGTGAGATACCAGCTGACACAGTGGTTAGTTTATGTGACAGCTACATGATTTTATCACGACGCTACTAATGAGTGACAATTTACGATGTTGCTTGTGCGGTGTTTCTGTTTTATATCCGTACAGTTTTTCTGAATTATTCTGGAAAGTAAAACATGTTTTAGTAGTAACTTTTGAGTTATAGCTACAAGGAGACAGCCTTTTCCGTAGGACAACAATACGTTACAGCACAGTAATTTCTTCATAACAGCGATAAGCGTAATAACTACGATATCTATACGCAAAGCATTTCACTTTTGTGTATCATGAGGTAAGTACATTGACTTCTGCAGAACTTAAATTTCGGAGGACGATAACTGCGACTCTTCCACAGAGATTATCTTAAAACAAGATGCACAGTTAGCACTACAGTACACGTATTTCATTGATTAATGTTATACTTATAACATTTATTTTTAAAGATATTTGAAGTACAATGATACAAAGGTTTTCCGTGATACATTTCATTCCATTGCTATAATCTGTAACACCTGAGGGTATAATTACATTAATCCTCAGGGGGGTACACGCTTACTTTGTGTACCATGTGTTTGGCAAGCACAAAGAGCCCTAGCTAATATGGTATTTGCTTATACAACTTTACACATCGGTACCATATTTCTCTAACACAGAATTAGACAGCTATCTGATTATTTAACAGAGAAATAAAATTTTTTTACTACGTCAGTGACAGATGTTTACGCAATGGCACAGCTGGATAACTTCACACTTATGAAATCGTATTTCGTCTGTACTGTGTGAACCCTTCATATTTTTCAGAACCGTTGTGATACTATAAGAGCTTTGAATGATGTATTTGGTAAGGGAGCATGATTTTAAAGTACGTTTGAGGTAGATGACGGCACTGAAATGAGCAGAGAATTTATTTTAGATTTTGACATTATTGCAGAAAGCTACGACGTTTTTGAGATTTGACTGAGGTGTTATGATGTTATTTTTACGACGACGATGTGTATTATGCTGTTGAGGTATGTTTATGATCATTAAGCTGATGTTATATGAGGAATTTCACAATGCACCATATTTATTAAGATGAAATATTGAAGAAGTGTCGACAAATATGTATATGTGTAATAAGGTAAGGAATAATGATTAGTGGTTAGGGACTCTGACTTGTGAAAAAGGATGTTGGAAACCTAGAATCGTACTTGAAGAGTTATGAAATATGTGTGGAAATGCTTGAATGTATGACAATGCCGGCGAAAATTTTTGGACACTGTTATATTCATAAGATTTTGTTTCTACACATTTGCAACGCAGATTCTCGACCCGTGAAATTTTCTATATGAGACTGCCACTGTAGTGCAAACTGGTGTTGTAAATATTTCGGTAAGAAAGTTAAGTGACCTTCACGTAAAGAGTCATGGGCACGACGCATTACATGGGCAGCTGCGTGACAGTCGCCTGGAAAAAAGCCATTAGTGTGTGCCTTTCAGAGGCACAGGCATTATCCTCACTATTGACATTTCTTTGTAGAAACCATCATAAATGCGACACGCTCAAGTTTGAAAATATATGATTACACTGTGGAGACCTTAATTTATGATACTAAAATGCCTAATGAAATGATGAGAAACATTTTACATCTGTTGTATTTCTAGTTGAGAGATTGCTCATTTTGTTTGATATCTAGTTTCTAGCTGCACTGAAGCATTGGTTAAAATAAAGTTTAATAGATGTACTAAAATAGATATTTTATGCCTACAGATCCAGTAAATAACCATTTTATAATCTACTTCAAAAAAGCGAAGGAGCACTAAAAGACATTTCGCTTCACAGGAATTGCATACATAATTTTCGTCAATGATTGGGTAACTTATTTAGTAGTGTAAGTAAGGTGATGCATCACCCTAGTGTTAAGATGTAACATACGTATTAAACATGGACATTTTTACTGTAATATTTTTTTTGCTTGAGCTTTGTCATGTTTAGATATAAGTTATTACATCTGCTGCTGCTGTTTTCCAGGCATAGTGCTACTAAATTTCACTTTGTATTACTCTGTTAAGTTAGTTTTACTACTGATTTATTTTTCTTGTTGCTGCACATTGGCTCATATTAGTTGTAATGTTGCATTGCTTGGTAATTTAGATTTACTGCAGCTTGCTTTGACAATTCCCATTTTTTTTTCATTGCTGTTTGTTCAATTGTTTTATGCCGCTGCATTGCCTTGTCCCTTAGTTTAGCATCTGAGCTCAGTAGATTTAAGTTAGCTTAAGAGGGGGTAGGCTATATAAGAGAATGAGTTGCGATGAATTGGAAGAAATGCATTGAGAAGCTATAAGAAAATGGTTTGGCCAAAAAAGTAATTTTGAAAGAGGATATGAACAAAATGGTAGGGTTTAGGGACGACAGGTTTAGGTAGGATTTTCTTGGAAATAAATGATGAGGTAAGATAATGGAAAATAAATAATGAGGTAAGAAAGATTTGAACAAAATACAGAAAGCATGCTTGGATAGGATTTTTTTTTTTTTTTTTGGTGGAAACAAATGTTGAAATAGGACGAAAGATCTATGGAATGAAGTTTTGGGTTGGACTGCAGTACCAAATGTTACACTGAAAATGAACCCTTTCTTTCCTTTTGTATTATTCCGCTATGTGTTTATGTACTCTTGTCTATTTGTCTTTTTCCTGTCTTTATGTGTTTAGCTGATGAGAGTTATGTTGTAGAATTTTTCTAATACTATGTTATTTACTTTGTAAAGATGTTTATACATTATTTATTCTGTTTTGTTTTAATACTCATGTGTGAAGTTGATGTTTAAAAAGTTATTCTGACCTTTTATCTATGTACTCATGTCATAATACCTGTAACACTGATGTATATGTTACGAGGTGCATTCAAGTTCTAAGGCCTCCGATTTTTTTTCTAATTAACTACTCACCCGAAATCGATGAAACTGGCGTTACTTCTCGACGTAATCGCCCTGCAGACGTACACATTTTTCACAATTCTGACGCCATGATTCCATTTTAGCGGCGAAGGCTTCTTTAGGAGTCTGTTTTGACCACTGGAAAATCGCTGAGGCAATAGCAGCACGGCTGGTGAATGTGCGGCCATGGAGAGTGTCTTTCATTGTTGGAAAAAGCCAAAAGTCACTAGGAGCCAGGTCAGATGAGTAGGGAGCATGAGGAATCACTTCAAAGTTGTTATCACGCAGAAACTGTTGCGTAACGTTAGCTCGATGTGAGGGTGCGTTGTCTTGGTGAAACAGCACATGCGCACCCTTCCTGGACGTTTTTGTTGCAGTGCAGGAAGGAATTTGTTCTTCAAGACATTTTCGTAGGATGCACCTGTTACCGTAGTGCCCTTTGGAACGCAATGGGTAAGGATTACGCCCTCGCTGTCTCAGAACATGGACACCATCATTTTTTCAGCACTGGCAGTTACTTGAAATTTTTTTGGTGGCGGCGAATCTGTGTGCTTCCATTGAGCAGACTGGCGCTTTGTTTCTGGATTGAAAAATGGCATCCACGTCTCATCCATTGTCACAACCGATGAAAAGAAAGTCCCATTCATGCTGTCGTTGCACGTCAACATTGCTTGGCAATATGCCACCCGGGCAGCCATGTGGTCGTCCATCAGCATTCGTGGCACCCACCTGGATGACACTTTCCGCATTTTTAGGTCGTCATGCAGGATTGTGTGCACAGAACCCACAGAAATGGCAACTCTGGAGGCGATCTGTTCAACAGTCATTCGGCGATCCCCCAAAACAATTCTCTCCACTTTCTTGATCATGTCGTCAGACCAGCTTGTGCGAGCCCAAGGTTGTTTCGGTTTGCTGTCACACGATGTTCTGCCTTCATTAAACTGTCGCACCCACAAACGCACATTCGACACACCCATAACTCCATCACCACATGTCTCCTTCAACTGTCGATGAATTTCAATTGGTTTCACACCACGCAAATTCAGAAAACGAATGATTGAACGCTGTTCAAGTAAGGAAAACATCGCCATTTTAAGTATTTAAAACAGTTCTCATTCTCGCCGCTGGCGGTAAAATAACATCTCCCGTACGGTGCTGCCATCTCTGGGACGTATTGACAATGAACGCGGCCTCATTTTAAAACAATGCACATGTTTCTATCTCTTTCCAGTCCGGAGAAAAAGAATCGGAGGCCTTAGAACTTGAATGCACCTCGTATTTTGATTCTTTTGTAAAGCCTGTACTACAATTGTTATCTGTACTGTTAAGTTCTTTAATGATGTATTTGGTACCTTTGTAATTGTATTCTTATGTTATAAAATTGTAATTGACAACAGTTCATCATATTATTAACTTGTAAGTTCCATTTCACAGCACATGGTTCTGTTGGTCATACTATATGGACAATATGTGAGAAGTAGGGACTGTTAGTGTTTGCACGTGTGTTGATAATTCAGCAAGGGACTGGATAACAGCGTTGCTGCTTTTAAGGACAATTCCAAAAACTTTGTGAGTGCACAAGTGGTGGTTATGGACTTGCTATATTATCCGCAAGACTCTTCAGTGGTGATTGTGCACCTGCACAGTCGCAACAGATGGCTGCTGGGCGTCTCTACAAGGACTATAGTGGGTCTGCACCTTTGATGACCCACCAATACCATTATTTCTACAAGGACTGCAGTGGTTCTGCACCTCTGGTGGTCCACCAATACCATACTCTCTACCAGGACTACAGTGGGTCTACTCTATGATGACCTACCTACCAATATTCTTTAACTTGGACTGACTCTCCTGTGGGTTTGCTCTGTTGTGGCCCTTTACCTGTCTGCATGTCAAGAGTCAGCACTGTCTTTCCGTTGAAGGACAACACTACTTGTTCAAGACTGCATGGAAATCCACTACTTCTGTGTGATTTTCATTTACCTCTCAGACTTTGAAAAAAATAAAATAAAAACACTGCAATTTTACTGTGATGGATGATCAGGACTGTCTTTATGGACTGTGAGAAAATTTTAGCTTTTGACCAACATTGTATCAATAAGTGTGTGCGTTTGATTTTTTTGTTATTGTAAAGATAAAATTTTTTTTCAAATCTGTATTCGCCACTGCACAAAACAATTTCTAAAATTTTTTGTGGGGAGCATGGGGGCTATGTAAGTAAGCTGTTTAGGTTTTTATATTGGTAACGCCACGTAGCGCTCTGTATGTAAATCACTGGCTGTGTTGTGTGCAGTCTGTGGCTGGTTTGCATTGTTGTAATACTCGCCATTGCAGCGTTGGGCAGTTGGCTGTTAACAGCACGTAGCGTTGCGCAGTTGGAGGTGAGCCGCCAGCAGTGGTGGATGTTGGGAGAGAGATGGCAGAGTTTTGAAATTTGTAAGACTGGATGTCATGAACTGCTATATACATTATGACTTTTGAACACTATTTAGGTAAATACATTGTTTGTTCTCTATCAAATTCTTTCATTTGCTAACTATGCCTATTAGTAGTTAGTGCCTTCAATAGTTTCAATCTTTTATTTAGCTGGCAGTAGTGGCGCTCGCTGTATTGCAGTAGTTCGAGTAACGAAGATTTTTGATGAGGTAAGTGATTTGTGAAAGGTATAGGTTAATGTAAGTCAGGGCCACTCTTTTGTAGGGATTTTTGAAAGTCAGATTGCGTTGCGCTAAAAATATTGTGTGTCAGTTTAAACACAGTCATGTATAATTGTTATAAGGGGACGTTTCAACACATATGGGACTGGTGAACATACACACACTTCAAGCAGGGTTAAAATTCTAGTTCCTAAAAAGGTGGTGCTGGCAGGTGCGAATGTTATACAGCTGTCAGTTCAATAATTTCTGGTGTTCAATAATTTCTGGTTCCAGTAAACTAACAGCAATTACTTACTGAAAAATGGAAAGTCTGGGAGAAATTTTAATCAGATCCATCTGGAATGCACTGGGGGTGGAAGAGACAAAATCCGGGATGAAAAAGATTTTCTGCAGGGTGGTTAAAACTAAAGTGCACCTACTCATCTACATCTATATCTACATTCATACTCTGTAAGCCACCTGACTGTGTGTGGCGGAGGGTACCTTGAGTACCTCTATCAGTTCTCCCTTCTATTCGAGTCTCGTATTGGTCGTGGAAAGGAAGATTGACGGAATGCTTCTGTGTGGGCTCTAATCTCTCTGACTTTATCCTCATGGTCTCTTCGTGAGATATACGTAGGAGGGAGCAATATACTGCTTGACTCTTCGGTGAAGGTATGTTCTCGAAACTTCAACAAAAGCCCGTACCGAGCTACTGAGCATCTCTCCTGCAGAGTCTTCCACTGGAGCTTATCTATCATCTCCGTAACGCTTTCGTAATTACTAAATGATCCTGTAACGAAGCGCGCTGCCCTCCGTTGGATGTTCTCTATTTCCTCTATCAACCCCACCTGGTACGGATCCCATACTAGTGAGCAAAATTCAAGCAATGGGCAAAGAAGTATACTGTAACCTACTTCCTTTGTTTTCGGATTGCATTTCCTTAGGATTCTTGCAATGAATCTCAGTCTGGCACCTGCTCTACCGACGATCAACTTTATATGATCATTCCATTTTAAATGACTCCTAATGCCTACTCCCAGATAATGTATGCAATTAACTGCTTCCAGTTGCTGACTTGCTATATTGTAGCTAAATGATAAGGGATCTTTCTTTCTATGTAGTTGCAGCACATTACACATGTCTGCATTGAGATTCAACTGCCATTCCCTGCACCTGTAAGGTGTCAGGCAAATCCAATACCTTCCATGAAAACCATGACATGATAGCAGATCCGGCAGTACGTCACATAGCTCCGAATAAATCCTGACATTAAATTAACCAAAGTAATACATGTAACGAGTGAGCAAATGGAATACCACAGACTAACACAAGAACACCTAAATGCATGTCCTACCTTCCCACCGTGAGGGAGAAACGAGAACAGAATCCGAGAGCAGAATCGTGTATGTTAGGAGGCCCTACGATAATGGACGGACACCCACGTCGCCAGACGACCGCCAAAATCACCCCCAGCCCATGTTAAAAGATAGAGCCCTCCAGCCCATATTAAAAGATAGAGCCCTACAGACGAACAGTATAGATCTTACGATAACGCTAAAAGGGCCACACCAGTTGCAAGTTTTAGCATGAGACTTTTTCGCGTCTCTGTTACGTTGCAAACGTTAAAAACATTGCCCCAACACGAAAAGTATAACGTTTCTCATTGGATAGACAGAATTTTGTAGGTGGAGCTTAAGGTTAACATTGAGACCCTGATTGGTCAGTTGAAAACACAGCCAGATAGTTTTTTTTTTAAACCAACTTCGGTAAATTGTAGTAAGGAGAAGTTAGGAGAGAGTTGCTTTTGAGACGGCGAGGTGTGTGGAGCTGTGCCGTCCGCCGCC
Organism: Schistocerca cancellata; assembly: GCF_023864275.1. Classification (NCBI taxonomy): domain Eukaryota; kingdom Metazoa; phylum Arthropoda; class Insecta; order Orthoptera; family Acrididae; genus Schistocerca; species Schistocerca cancellata. The sequence goes on along the minus strand of NC_064627.1, from coordinate 114,534,464 downwards.
CCCTGACGAACACCGACAAGGTAATGAACGCACGCGATGCCGCATTTTTTAGCACATAGGGCTTCACTCAGAACTGCAGATCTGTTACACCCCCTTTTTTGCGTAATACTAGTGTCGATCGTCAATTAAAGCTCATGGTATTCATATTTGCTACATAAGTTAAAATCTGAAACACGATGATTTTTCTGTTATATAATTATTGAGAAGCCACATCTGCCACTGTAATTTACGAGAAGTTAAATAAGTAATTAAAGATAATTGAGGGTCACTGTAGACCATTTTGATAGTTTTCTCTTTTATGAAATTTAACTTAAATCTAGATTATAGATGTGATATGGCATAGGTCATCCTTCGATCCATTGTAGAACTTTGAAACCCATTCAGGGAATATTAGTTCACATTTTTGTTGAATGGAGTTGGTTTTTATCATCCTGTATCAAAATATTTGTGAGTAGAATAAAATTTCCAATAGTAAACTTAACTGCTTTTTCGACGTTATTTTCCCAGCTAACTAAAAATAGGAAAGCCTTGAACCCCTTCCACTAAATTTAGTTAGTATTAAGATTGTTTTAGAGGCAGTGCAGTGGAGCTGACGCTGTAATCATTAAGTATTTGATTATATCATCGCTAGACTCACTGAACTCTTCTGAACTCTACATGTCATGTGTGATCTGGCGTCTCCTTACCAGCAACAGCTCACAGGTTCAAACTAGTCAATTCCCTAAAAAACACGCTCTGAGCGTCGTTGCGCGAAAGTGGTAGGGAGGCACGACATAGTACAAACAGAAACCACGCAGAATGTTAGACACCATGCGTCAATTCGCTGCAGATCTCCTGCATTTCAGTAGAATTTTCCATTGTTACACCCTCTCGATATGCCACAGCATCATCCGTGAAAAGTGAACTTTCGATGTTATCCACAAGGTCATTTACGTATATTGTGAATAGCAGGGTCCTACGACACTCCCCTGCGTCACACCTGAAATCACTCTTACTAAGGAAGACTTCTCTCCACTGAGAATGACATGCTGCGTTCTGTTATCTAGGAACTCTTCAATCCAATCACACAATTGGTCTGATAGTCCATATGCTCTTACTTTGTTCGTTAAACGACTGTGGGGAACTGTATCGAACGCCTTGCGGAAGTCAAGAAACACGGCATCTACCTGTGAACCCGTGTCTATGGCCCTCTGAGTCCCGCGGACGAATAGCGCGAGCTTGGTTTCACACGATCGTCTTTTTCGAAACCCATGCTGATTCCTACAGAGTAGATTTCTAGTCTCCAGAAAAGTCATTATACTCGAACATAATACGTGTTCCAAAATTCTACAACTGATCGACGTTAGAGATATAGGTCTATAGTTCTGCACATCTGTTCGTCGTCCCTTCTTGAAAACTGGGATGACCTGTGCCCTTTTCCAATCCCTTGAAACGCTACGCTCTTCTAGAGACCTACGGTACACCGCTGCAAGAAGGGGGGTAAGTTCCTTCGCGTACTCTGTGTAAAATCGAACTGGTATCCCATCAGGTCCAGCGGCCTTTCCTCTTTTGAGCGATTTTAATTGTTTCTCTATCCCTCTGTCGTCTATTTCGATATCTACCATTATGACATCTGTGCGACAATCTAGAGAAGGAACTACAGTGCAATCTTCCTCTGTGAAACAGCTTTGGAAAAAGACATTTAGTATTTCGGCCTTTCGTCTGCCATCGTCTGTTTCAGTACCATTTTGGCCACAGAGTGCCTGGACATTTTCTGCTACTCACGTAGATCCAGTGTGGGCTGTCATTGTATCGCAGCAAATGCATTCTAATGCGCTAATGTGTTAATGCGGAAGCGATCTCCGTTGGAAAATCAAATTAGTTCCAACTTTGGACACCAGGTGCTAATTTTGCACTGATTGTATGAGGGTATGACATCCACGCTGTCATTTGAGAAGCCATAACGTGATTAGACAGTATGGCTATCGACAAGTGAAACTATTTTATGTGGACGGCAGCAATTACAGTGTAGCACTGAGAGAGTGTCTCCGACTGAAATGCCTGAGGAGAGGCCAGAAGTCATTACATCGTTTTAAGAAGATGATAGTGAGATTCGAAAACACGGGTGAGTTTGTAATGGCAACAGGAAGAGGAAGGCATCCTATCCCGGTGGACGTTACTGACACGGTGCTGTTGCCGTAACTGACCATGCAGCACATGCCTCTGGCAGTACTGCTTTTCGTGCAGTGTCACGAGAATTGTCGATTCCATGGTTAACTGTATGGAAAGTTTAATGGTCTATTTTACATTGGTACCCCTACAAGATCCGGATGGTGCAGCAACTTAATTCTCATGACGGTGACAATGTTCCGAATTTGCTCTTCGGTTTCTAGCTCGGATAGAAGTTGATGACACTTGGCTGGGCAATAATCTGTGGAGCGACGAGGCACATTTTACACTACAGGATGCAATGAATACACAAAACTGCCCAATTAGAGATACTGTTAAACCGCGTACTGTGCACGAAGAGCCATTGCACTCACCGTATACGATTGTGTGGTGTGCCTCCACATGCAATTTTTTTTCTCGATCCATTCTTCTTTGAAGAGAAAACACACAGAGAATCTTTGAGTTGTGCCATGACGTTTGCATGTTCTTGAAACCTCCTTGTACACCACGTGATTCCTGCTTTGGTAGAGTGCAACTGTTTGAAAACGACTGCTTTCATACAAGATGGAGCGACACCTCAGGTCGCTCGCCCAGTGAAAGGTCTGCTTGATGGAACCTTCCACGAACGTGTTGTCTCCAGAAGTTTTGTCTGGTACATGGCCTGCAAGATCACCTGTTACGAATCCATGTGAATTTTGACTCTGTGGATATCTACTGATCTGAAGGTCAGTATAAAGGAACGCAAAAGGAACACGTTGCTCAAATTCCACTGTAACTACTGTAAACAACTGTTCAAAACGTCGTTTTACTGTTGCAGCATCTCGTCGACGTTTGCGGTACTCATATTGGTCAAACTGTGTCAACAGCGGTTAATAATAAAATTAACATTATGCCTCTCTTACTTGTTCGACCTATCTTCTGCCCACGTCCCGTTCCTAATCCATTACTCATGGAAACATTGCTATACGTCTTTCCTGCATTCACAGCACCAGATCTCCACTCGGTGACTAACATTGGAGTTTTTTTGAGTGTAAACCGGTTCGAATTAACACATTAGAATATTTACCAAGATTTGCAGCTGTACGATAATTGTAACATACACTGGACCTCTGAGAGTAGCTGCAATTCAATCACAACGATCCGGTACAAGTTAAAAAACCAGACTGCAGTTATAAAAGCCGAAGAGCACAGAAAGGAAGCAGTAGTTCAGAAGAGAGTAAGACTGCGCTGTAACCTATTCTACGAGCGTTGTACCAAAAGTAAAGTTCCCAATAAGCTACAGCCTCGAGGGAAGATGCTAGGATAAATCCGACAACAATGCCGTGCGAAGAGGTTCCCCCCCTCCCGAGCCCGCTCGTCCGCGATACTCAACGTCGCTGAGTGTTGGTTTGGCAGCCGTCAGAGATGGATGTGTTGAGCGCCGCTCCCTCCATTTGCGAGTTTGGAGCAATAATTCGGCTTCTTCACGCAAGGAAGTTAGCGACTGTGGAGATTCATGGCAACTGACTGAGGTTTATGGTTAAGGGTGCATGTCCGTTCCGCACGTCCACAAATGGCGCAGGGCTTTTGCTGAGGGTTGTACAATGTAGAACGCAGTGGAAGACAGCCGGTTACGGATGCGATTGGCCAGATCAACAGTGAGCTGCTCAAAGATCGGTGCGTCCCTGTCCGTGAAGTTGTTGAACGCATTCCTGAAGCTTCCCTCGGCACAATTGAAAGAACTGTGATGACTAACTGAAAACCGCAGCTGCCGACAGGTGTTGTTGATATACCTCGATGTGGACAACTGAAAATGTGTGCCCCGACCAGGAATGGAACCCGGGATCTCCTGCTTACATGGCAGACGCTCTATCCATCTGAGCCACCGAGGACACAGATGAATAGCGCGACTGCAGGGACTTATCCCTTGCACGCTTCCAATGAGACTCACATTCCCAACTGTCCACAATTCTACATATGTATTGTACCTTATAGACATTTGCCCAACCACTCATTACTCGCGCACGCTTTGGCGATTCCCGTAAGAGTTTGGGCAACCTGTGCGCATTCGCACAGACGAAGGTAAATGGCTGGGTAGCCTTTAACTTCTCGCGTCCTTCGGCCGTCGTAATTTAATATATTATTATTGTTATTATTATTATTTGGTTGTTGCCGACTTACGTGGTGGGCTTTAATAAAAATGATATTCCATTTAATTTTGATTTTACGATTAAATGCTTTCCTGAAGTTCTCCTTTTTAACAATATTAATCTCAAATTATTTGTTACGTTAATGAATGTTAGACTCGCGGCATCTTAAAACATGAGCATACAAGCTGAACAATGTAATAAACTTTTCATATTAATTTCCTCGGCTAGTCAATTCACTTTAAAGCAAAAGATCTTTAGTTATTAATGACAATTGCGGCCCACACACGCGCGAGAGTAATTTTTCTTACCTCCGTTAACCATTGTATTGTAGTCGGATTCCTGGCTCTGGGTTTCGGCTATGGTACTGAAAATAAGAATCTTAAAGCTAAGTATTTTCTGCAACGTCGGGCGGCTGTGGAGAATAATTAATATTATGTTAATAGCGGACGAGTTTTCCGCTTCCGCTAATTTTTCATAAGTTAATATCGCCACGTAATGGCGTCGTTGGCTGCATCGGCCGCTGCGATTGTTGAGATGTAAATTACTTGAATGCAGGTTAATTCAAGGAAGGCGTACATGAAATCGGGATCACCTCTTACAAATTAAAAGTGCACAATAATATTAAATCATTATATTATATGCTTAACTCATACAAATATGCTTACATTTGCCAGCACTCGAAAGATGTCCGTCGATACACAATAAAGAAAAGAGAAGAAGTGAAGACGACTAAAAAATTAACAAAGGAGCGTATCTTGTCGTCTCTTTAGATCATTTTGTTATATTTCTTTGCATTGCATTTCTTTGCATTTCTCGACAGAGAAATTATTGTTTTACGGCTACATGAAAAAAAATATATTATTCAATTTATGAATGTCTCTTCTTTATAAATATTGTTTTTAAGTCTTTTCCTAATATGGCACCGGGGACGCTATAAACTATAGCTTGTTCTCGAAAGAATAGTTACTGTTGATGACCGTGCAGCTTTTCCCTGGAATAAATGATGACTAACTGAAAACCTCAGTTGCCGACAGGTTTTGTTGATATACCTCCATGTGGACAACTGAAACTCTTACGGGAATCACCAAAGCGTGCGCGAATAATAAGTGGTTGGGCAAATGTCTATAAGGTACAATACATATGTAGAATTGTGGTTGGGAATGTGAGTCTCACGGGAAGCGTGCAAGGGATAAGTCCCTGCAGTCGCGCTATTCATCTGTGTCCTCGGTGGCTCAGATGGATAGAGCGTCTGCCATGTAAGCAGGAGATCCCGGGTTCGAGTACCGGTCGGGGCACACATTTTCAGTTGTCCACATCGAGGTAAATCAACATCACCTGTCGGCAGCTGAGGTTTTCAGTTAGTCATCATTTATTCAAGGGAAAAGCTCACGGTCATCAACAGTAACTGTTCTTTCGAGAACAAGTTACTGTCTTCGTATATATGAAAGAACTGTAACAGAAACGTTGGGTTTTCGCAAGGTGTGTACTCGTTGGGTCTCCCAGATGCTGACTGATGGACACAAGGAGCAACGCCATGACTGTCCTCGCAAGTTCCTTAAACAATGTGAGAGGGGAGGCAACAAGGAGAAGTTGTTGGACTCTATCGTGAGATGAAATGTACGTGTTTCATTACATCCCCGAAACGAAACAACAAAACAACAATCTCGCCAGTGGCGTCACAGCGGTTCGCCGCTACCAAAGAAATTCAAACAAACGCAGTCCGCAGGAACGGTTATGGCGACTGTGTTTTGAGATCGGATGTGGGTACTCCTCATCGATTTCATGCAATCTGGGACGACAATAAACTGAGACAGATATTGTGAAACATTGACCAAGCTCCGGACAGCTATCCAGAATCCCCGCAGAGGATAATTGATAGAGGGAGCTTCTTCACGACAACGCTCGACCCCATGTCGCCCATCAATCACAGGAGCTTTTGAAGAAATTTGGATGGACTGTTATGCCCCATCCCCTGTACACCCCGGACTTAGCTCCCAGCGATTATCACCTCTTCCCCAAGCTAAAGGAACACTTAGGTGCAAACACTTCAAGAGCGACGATGAAGTCTGAGCAGAGATCACACGCTTCCTTAACGGGTTGGCGGGAGACTTCTTTGACTTAAGAATGCAAAAGCTGTAGGACCATCCTCAAAAGTGTGTCGAAAAAATGGAGACTATGTTGAAAAATAGACGAAAGTGTAAGGTTCTCCACGAAATATACATTGATAACAATAAACAATGTTTTCTGTTTGTAAAAAATATGTGAACCTTACTTTTGGTACAACCCTTGTAGATGTTATTCAGCCTGTGTATTGAGTCAATATCAAAGGAAACGAAAATGAATTTGGAAAAGTAATTCAAGTTGAGGGAGAAGAAATACAAAATTTATGATCTATTAGACTAGGTAGATCACTGGAATGGATAAAGTCTCGAGAAGAGTTTATAGGATGCACATCAAGAACACGCATTTAAATTCGTCAAAGAGACTACCCCGAGGCACAGTCTCATGTGCAAATATTTTTCGCATGGGGTCCACAGTGCTCTGAATATTCGCTGACGATGCTATTGACTACAGGATAGTAAAATCGCTGGATGACAGTAAACCTTTGGAGTCGGCCACACTTCAGTATGTAAACGTTACACTTTAGAAAGAAATGCCGTAGAAATATGAAATCAAAGAGGGACCGAATGCAAGATAAATAAGTTGCAAGAACTATTATAAAAATAGCTCTTATTTGTCCAGACTCAACTGCTGCCTGCATTGCTGTAAAGGCATGGATTTTGGGTAATTATGTACTTGTTGCAACAAAAGACGTCGAGGGGACTAAGGCTCTCCGCCAGATGCGTAAAACCTCACTAAATCTCATATGAAAGTCTATTGGATTTGCGCAGGTAACGAAAGTGGAAACTGTTGCAAGTAAAATGTGAATCATTTCTTGCATAACCCAATTGGCTCAAGTCACAGAACCTGTATTGGGGTAAATTGAAAACAATGCTACGGCGTCCATTGTGTAGGAACCATGAGAAGGAAAAAGATTATGATGCACGTTGATGAGCCAAAACTTCCCATCGCAGGCCACCGCGAGAACAGTGACGTTTGGTGGCGCTGGGGCACTTGGAGCATATACGCCGATCAGAGATCGGGCTGAAACTGGGAGAATACACTGATATAACCTACACTCATGTTCAGAAAAAAACATAATATCGTGAACGATTACAGACAGGACGCAAATTAGAATATTCTACAGAAACGGTTAGTATTTGAACCACGTCGACCTGCGGGTTCAAGGTCAACATCGATATTGCGGTACAACGCCACCAAGCAGTAAAATGTGCCGCCATTAACCGAAGGTGATGGATCAGCTTGACTTGAGCAGACGTGCAGGACGCCTCGCAAACGTATGCGTGGACTGTACCCTGAAATCAGTGAGTTTGAAAGATGGTTCAAATGGCTCTGAGCACTATGGGACTTAACATCTGAGGTCATCAGTCCCCTAGAACTTAGAACTACTTAAACCTAACTAACCTAAGGACATCACACACATCCATGCCCGAGGCAGGATTCGAACCTGGGACCGTAGCATTCGCGCGGTTCCGGACTGAAACGCCTAGAACCGCTCGGCCACCGCGGCCGGCGGTTTGAAAGAGGGCGCATTATTGACATAAGAGAAAGTGATGTAGCCATCCTGGAAACTGCTGCTTGTGTGGGGCCAAGTGTTTCGGCAGTGCAACGGGTATGTGCGAAATGGTTCATGGAGGGCCGTAGTACAGGACGAGATGGGTCAGATCGCACCAGCCAGACCTCCCACCCCATAGAATATCGGCACCTCGTCCTCGGCTCTGGCGCAACAGTGGAACAGTGTAAAACATTGGGCACTGTCAGTCCGTCGCCGTTTATTACGATATGGGTTACGTGAGCGACGCCCACTTCTCGGGCTACTTTTGACGAATGTGCAGACATGCTAGATGGCAATGGTGTGTGGAAGGACGTCATTGGGGTCAGGAATGACATCAGTTAATGTCTTCCGACAAATCCAGGTTCTGTCTGTTTGAAAATGATGGCCGAATTTTGGTTCGCCGCTGATAGGGGAAGCGGCAACACGTTGTCTGCATTCGCACAAAACACACAGTGCCATCTCAAGGGATTGTGGGGTGTTATTGGGTACAAATCACAACTACTGTATGTCTGTGGCACTGTGACCTATGTGAATGACATACTTTTACCCGTAGCCATACTCTTTCTGCACAATACCCCAGATACCATTTTTCAGTAAGACGATGCACAAGCACATGTTGCTGCATGAACACCTGGTTTTTGGTGTCACAGGATGTCAGCTTTTTCCCTGGCCAGCCAGAACAACAGACTTGTCGCTAGTCCAAAATATGTGGGATATGGTGAAATGACTCGTGCAACTTTGGAACCATATGACAACAACAAGGACGGCTATACCACAGGACGCCATTCGCCCCTTATATGCGTCGATGCTATCACATGGAACGAGTTTTTTCCTAAACAAAGGTGTACCTTGGTAAATTAAAGATGTGTATGGAAGGAGGTTGAAGGTCGCTAAAAGTTTGAGAGGGCTACAAAGTGACGGACTTCCTCATCACAGAATGTGGAGGTTGGAGCCTTACGCGTTCGGTAAACCAGAATAACCGGCCATTTGTTGCAGATCTAATTGGTGCAGGCACAACTGGTTCTTAACACATGCTGTTTCTCAGCAAACGAAACATGCGTGTTTCGATGTTGGCCCGACGACACCGTTAAGTACGGTTGCGTGAAGAAGGGATCTTCTGGACTGTGGAACAGAGGAAACGTCTCACATGGTAAGATGAATCACGTTTGTTCGTAAACCAGTTGGATAGCTGCGTTCGGATATGCCGTCAACCTGGCGAACAACTCGAATCATGCACTACACCACGAACGCTTGTCGATGAGACAACGTTACGCTACGAGTGACGTTCACCTGGGCCTTTATGAGACTTATGGCAATCGATTACACCATGGCATCAGCGGATATTTGCAGACCACCTGTATCACTTCATTTCTGATGTCTATTCTGACGGTGATGCCGTCTTGCACCCGGATAACCGTCCGTGCTACAAATGGGCCCAATGGAAAACATCTTGGACGCTATCCGGCGTCAGCTATGCTCCACACAAACAACCGTCTATAATTTAAAGGAACTGCAACATATGTGCATGGACATGTAGAGCTGCATATCTACCAATGGCTTGCGTAATCCATGCCATGTAGCTATGCTGTGTTCCATTCATCAGCATGTGTGGAGGCAAAGAGACAAATTGTTTTTTCACCTCTCCATATGAAAATCAGTATGAATTGAAATGTTAACTTGCACGAAGTCCTCCCCGTCAAGGAATAATAAATGGTTTGCATAGCTCTTCGAAACACGTAACAGATTTCTGCTACGTTAAAGTAAATATTGTCAGTGCTGTCCCAAGTTCCTGAACGTAGTTAAGTTTAATTCAACCGAAAATTGTTTTGATAAAAGAATAATTATGTGCGTATTTTACAATTACTACAGCTACAGTATTAAATAACACTTCACTTATGACAGTATGTGTGACTGATTTTGCCTGCCATTCAAGAATGTATGTCTGTTTTATTCAGTACAAAGTTTGATGCACTGAACACCACATTCTGAAAAAAGAAACAATGAACTAAGGCTTCATACAGTGAAAGGTCATGAGTGCGTTGTGGCAAATACACCCAGAACGGCGTTGTAAATTGTGTCCACAATGCAACCTGGTAGCAGAGTGGAAGCATCTCCAAGACCTCACAGAGGTCTTGTAGATTCCCCAAAATACTACAAAATTTCAAGCGATCGTTTTCATTAGTTGAAAAAAATTACAGCAACCCTCACTTTTTATACATCCTTATTTATGCCCATCACATTTACAGCTTTCACCAATCTTCAATTTTTGTAATTCTCTTGGCAACAGCATGTGATGCTCTTCCGAGATCGCATTGGTGTACTTTCATGAAGGAAGCAATTCGATTCTTGTTTTTACATTTTCATTGTAGACTTCGGAAGTATATACAGAGAGATCCTCAAATATGATGCGGTAGCATAATAGTTTCATTCAAATGTTTGTGTATCACATGACGCTACACATTTACTGAGCAATGTTCTTGAACGTTATTTCTACAACGTAGGAGCACTGATTGATTTACGAGGGTTGTTGATATCCTCACGAAGGAAAGTGGCTTCATCAGTAAACACCTGTAGTAAGATTACTAGATTTGCAATTATACAGTGAAATGGAAACTTACCGCTGTACCCAATTAGAATTTGACATACGTTAGATGGGTTGCTTTTTCAGACAGATCTCTTCTACCACCTTCTAAAGCATTTGCCATTTCTCCAGAAACATCGTCTATATATTACAGTCATATAAAGGTAAACATCGAATGGTTGAAAAGAAAAAGCCAGTTACAAATAGAAGTTTACTGGAACCCTTGACCTAGGTTTTCACAGTTTTAAAATTGTCTTCTGCAGAAGCTGTAATGGAATTTGTTACATCATATACTGAGTAAGTGCAGTGAACAAAGTCAAACTGTTGTTCGCTTATGAAATATTCATCTTAAGGGGCTCCGGAACGCCCTATACTTGCAATGTTAAAATAACGCTTATAAATTACATCTTTCCTCACAAAGTATTTGAGGTAGGAAGTTGAACTTTTTACAGATTATTTATTGGAATATGGGCTACAACTTAACACAGGGCATTTACAAAATTTTAGTTCAGTTATTAAAGATGATTTTTTTCAATTGTAATGAAAATTCCTAACATTTTTTTGCAATTTTTTATTTATATATTCAAAAATATACAGTTTTTTGGAAAAAGGCTGTGTTAAATTATGCAGAAGGTACTGTGTAACATTTACTGAAAGTTTGAAACAAATATGTTTGGAAGATCCTTAGAAAACATGTAATTAGTATGAGAAAATAAAAGTTTTGGGAATCGAGCGACAAAGATTGGATTAACCTTTTAGTGCATTCCAGGTCCATAGGATGGATTATCTTCATCCTCTGCAAACTCCTCCTCCGGCTTCCTCTTGTTCCTCCTCCTGTTTACTCTTGCTTGTATTTCTAGATTCTTTACAGCCCTGTCTGCAGCCTGAAGGCGTTCCTTGTCTAAAGCAAGCATCGCTCGTACCATGTTAGAACCTATCTTCATTCCCATATTTCTAAATACCTTGCACCTTACAATGTTGCCATCATTGAAAGTCGCAACAGCATCATACACACCAAAGTGAAGTGTTTCTATTCCAACAAATACAGTCTTTGGGATTCTCGACCATATAACACTATTTAAAATTTCATTGGGGTTTTGAGTAAATAAACATGAAACAATCGACAATCACACCAGCGATATATATTGAACCATCACAGGTTAGCCACAACACATACTTTATCTCACATCACTAAAATGTACCTGATGAACACGGACGTTAATAGTAACACCGTTTGACAGCAGTTTAACAGCGCCACAGTGGGTCACGCCCATGTAGAACACATTTCAAAAAAAATTTAAAAATAGTTGTAGTCTTTGGAATTGAATAAATTATATATATATTAAAAGGTAATAGTCTGCAGATTCAGAAAACACAAAAAAGTAAAAATTGAACTTTTCATGATTTTGAGCCTTTCCGGAGCCCCTTAAGAACACGACCAGTCACAAGCCATGACATACGACTGCAGTAACATATAATTTCATCGTGTGAATATTAAATGCCTGAATATTATATGCCAAATGTAGTGGACTTTGCTACTTGCGTATGCCTGCTGTTATAATTCAGATGCCATCATTTTTCGAGGGGCGTTCAATAAATAATGGACCTCATTTTCTTTCTCAGCCAATTTCGTTTGAAAAAAGGGGACTTTGTTGCGGGTAATTCTCGCTTGTGGCTATGGTTCCATGAAGTTCCTATGGATAGTGGCGCTATACGTAGCCTTCAAAATGGCGTCTGCAACGGAGGTGCAATCCAAGCAGAGAGCTGTCGTACTTTTGACGGGAAAACAGATCGTCTGATATCCAGTGCGCCGGCCGGCCGCACACAGGTGACACTCCTGCAGTGTTGGAACGTGCGCACACTCTCATTTCAGGTGAACAAAATCAGTCACGTCGCGGTTCAACTGGACGTGCTGACACACTTGTCCACCAGTTACGGTATTCAAAGCCGAGTGTCTGCTAGCTTTCTCATCATATAATAGAAGGTTCAAATGGTTCAAATGGCTCTGAGCACTATGGGACTCAACATCTTAGGTCATAAGTCCCCTAGAACTTAGAACTACTTAAACCTAACTAACCTAAGGACATCACACACACCCATACCCGAGGCAGGATTCGAACCTGCGACCGTAGCAGTCCCGCGGTTCCGAACTGTATAATAGAAGGCCTTAAAGTACAACCAAGTGGCATCTGAGCGGAATTTTTTGCTCGTTTTGAAGGTTTCTATCCGACATCGTCACAGATGATGAAACATAGGTTCATCACTTCGAACCGCAAACAAAACAGCAATCAAGAGAGTGGGGTCACACCACCTCTCCTTCGAAGAAAAATATCAAAGGCGCACCATGAGCCGGTAAAGTCATGGCGACGGTTTTGTGGGACTCTGAAGGAGTTATTCTGTTTGATGTCCACCTCCATGATGCAACGATCAACTCTGAAGTGCACTGAGCTACTCTCAGCAAATCGAAGAAACGACTTCAGTGTTTTCTTCGCCATAAAAGTGTAAACAAACTTCTCCATAACAACGCAAGATCTCACACAAGTCTGAGCGCCCGAGAAGAGCTCACAAAACTTCATTGAACTGTTCTTCAGCATTTACCTTAAAGCCCAGATCTCACACCTTTCGAATCTCTTCTGTTTGGCCCAATGAAGGATGCACTCGACGGCAGGCAGTACGTGAATGATCGGCACGTTATTGCTGCAGCAAGACATGGGCTCAACGTAGATCAGTAGAGTGCTACCAAGAGGGCCTACAGACCCTTCCAGTAAGTTGCTGTAAGGCCGTCGTGTTGAACTGAGATCATGTGGAAAAATAAGGCTTTGTAGCCCAAATAGTGGAGAATAATACTGTATATTGTAATACTGGAACCCTGAATAAAACCTACTAGCTTCCAGGAGAAGAATTTGTAGCGTTACTTACTGAACGCTCATCGTCAACTTTCTCGTCAACAAGAGCCTTATGCTAATGCGTCTTTCTGAACTACACTTGGGATTTAATATTCACACCAGAAATACACTCCTGGAAATGGAAAAAAGAACACATTGACACCGATGTGTCAGACCCACCATACCTGCTCCGGACACTGCGAGAGGGCTGTACAAGCAATGATCACACGCACGGCACAGCGGACACACCAGGAACCGCGGTGTTGGCCGTCGAATGGCGCTAGCTGCGCAGCATTTGTGCACCGCCGCCGTCAGTGTCAGCCAGTTTGCCGTGGCATACGGAGCTCCATCGCAGTCTTTAACACTGGTAGCATGGCGCGACAGCGTGGACGTGAACCGTATGTGCAGTTGACGGACTTTGAGCGTGGGCGTATAGTGGGCATGCGGGAGGCCGGGTGGACATACCGCCGAATTGCTCAACACGTGGGGCGTGAGGTCTCCACAGTACATCGATGTTGTCGCCAGTGGTCGGCGGAAGCTGCACGTGCCCGTCGACCTGGGACCGGACCGCAGCGACGCACGGATGCACGCCAAGACCGTAGTATCCTACGCAGTGCCGTAGGGGACCGCACCGCCACTTCCCAGCAAATTAGGGACACTGTTGCTCCTGGGGTATCGGCGAGGACCATTCGCAACCGTCTCCATGAAGCTGGGCTACGGTCCCGCACACCGTTAGGCCGTCTTCCGCTCACGCCCCAACATCGTGCAGCCCGCCTCCAGTGGTGTCGCGACAGGCGTGAATGGAGGGACGAATGGAGACGTGTCGTCTTCAGCGATGAGAGTCGCTTCTGCCTTGGTGCCAATGATGGTCGTATGCGTGTTTGGCGCCGTGCAGGTGAGCGCCACAATCAGGACTGCATACGACCGAGGCTCACAGGGCCAACACCCGGCATCATGGTGTGGGGAGCGATCTCGTACACTGGCCGTACACCACTGGTGATCGTCGAGGGGACACTGAATAGTGCACGGTACATCCAAACCGTCATCGAACCCATCGTTCTACCATTCGTAGACCGGCAAGGGAACTTGCTGTTCCAACAGGACAATGCACGTCCGCATGTATCCCGTGCCACCCAACGTGCTCTAGAAGGTGTAAGTCAACTACCCTGGCCAGCAAGATCTCCGGATCTGTCCCCCATTGAGAATGTTTGGGACTGGATGAAGCGTCGTCTCACGCGGTCTGCACGTCCAGCACGAACGCTGGTCCAACTGAGGCGCCAGGTGGAAATGGCATGGCAAGCCGTTCCACAGGACTACATCCAGCATCTCTACGATCGTCTCCATGGGAGAATAGCAGCCTGCATTGCTGCGAAAGGTGGATATACACTGTACTAGTGCCGACATTGTGCTTGCTCTGTTGCCTGTGTCTATGTGCCTGTGGTTCTGTCAGTGTGATCATGTGATGTATCTGACCCCAGGAATGTGTCAATAAAGTTTCCCCTTCCTGGGACAATGAATTCACGGTGTTCTTATTTCAATTTCCAGGAGTGTATGTTGCTGCTCTTGAGACATGCTCCGGCTCGTGTTTCTGCCGTTGATGGCTTGGCGTCGTGTATTCGGATTGTGACCTCTCGTTTTCATAGTCCTTTCACTGGTGCCACTACGTTTGCTCGCTTTGTCTGTCCATGAGTGTCAGCAGCGGCGTTTATCGATAGCGAGTACTGTGGTACTATCTTTGGAGCGACCTCTAGTACTTCCGGGACGTCGTGTGTCGGGAGTTCAGTTGGAGGACGGAGCAGCAGTGATGTCCGAACAGCGCCACGACTCGCCGGGACAGCTGGCTCTGGCTCTGAGCTCTTTGGGACTCAACTGCTGTGGTCATCAGTCCCCTAGAACTTAGAACTACTTAAACCTAACTAACCTAAGGACATCACACACATCCATGCCCGAGGCAGGATTCGAACCTGCGACCGTAGCGGTCGTGCGGTTCCAGACTGTAGCGCCTTTAACCGCTCGGCCACTCCGGCCGGCGACAGCTGGCGATGCATGCTCTGCCCGATGGAAGGTTGTGGTCGCGAGAGTGTACGACCACGATGCGGTCCGGATTCTGCGAGTTCAAGTTGAATGCGTCGTTATATTCGAGTAGTGCAACCTTCACTTGTGTGTGTCCTCACGACAATAAGCTGTCAGTCGACGATTCACACCGGCACCTTTCCCTTACCTGACTTGAGCGGTGACTATCGTTGGTTGGTCGTTCGGTCGGTCATCTCATCGGACGACGTGTATTTCGTCTCCGACCGCTTCTGGGCCCACTGTGTTTGTGTCGACTTGTGGTTCGTGCTTGTTGCTACACAGTGACTGGTTTTAGCATTGTTTGAGTTGTTGTTGGAATTGTTTTCGCGGGTCCATGTGTATCTAGTTTGTTTGATTGAGCAGTTATTTTAACGCTGTTTATGTACTGCATTTGTGGAGTTGTTCCTTCTGCCTTCTGGTGTTTTAAAAGTCGGATTCTGTAGACGCAGTGCTGTCTGTCACTTCACCCTCGCCTGAACTATTCCATCGTTGTACTGGTTATCAGATGTTAGGTGGATTTGGTAAGAGGGTTGGCCGGCATTTAAACTGTCCGTAGTCTGAGTTGCTATCCTGTTACGTGAGCATAACGCTTGGCTGCCTGTCTCACTGCTTAAGCAGTTTTAGGGACATATCCCAGGTCGATCCTTGGAGCACTGTAGGTGGATCACTCCCTTCTTTATTTGGTTTGATTGTGTCAATTGCCTAAAAATAATATTTTGTTAAAATATTCCTATTGCTTGTGGCCTTCGGCCGACAAATATTTGTAGCTTGCGTTATCGTAAATTTTTAAAATGAATGTTTTTGAAAAATTATTTCCTCAAATAAAGTGTACATGTTTACTGTGCAACCAACGGTAACTGATAAGACCCCGTCCACACCTTTTCCTGCCTTCCCAAAGCCCCACGTCTCAGCCCTCTTGTGTCATGGCTTGGGATTATTTGTGTTCATGGCTTGGGATTATTTGTGTTCTTAAGATGACTGTCTCATGTGACAAGAGACGTATGGGTTCATTCAATGTACTTTATCAGCATGTGGTGTGACAAGGTCCTATACATCTGCTGCAGAACACAATTTTAAAATTTTCGAAACCTAAGTCAACGATTCCAATAAACATTTGTTTGTAAGTGGATGGCTGAGCTTTTACACCAATCGAAGTTTACTGTAGGACAGTTGTTGCTGCGCGGGATTAGCTGAGAGGTCGAAGGCACTGCAGTCATAGACTGTTCGGCTGGTACCGGCGGAGGTTCGAGTTCTCCTCCGGGCATGGGTGCGTGTGTTTGTCCTTAGGATAATTTAGGTTAAGTAGTGTGTAATCTTAGGGACTGATGACCTTAGCAGTTAAGTCCATTGAGATTTCACACATACTTGAACATTATTTGACAGTTGTTGAATTCACAAACATGTTTAAGATTTTATTATGTAAAGGTGACTGGTTCCTTTATTCCTTCAAGTAATTCATCCCACAGTACGGCTCAACCACCGGTAACATGGCTAATGATCCCTGTAATCTTTCTTTGGATTATAGGAGTGGAATTAAAATTCTTGACTGTGTGTTAGTAATTGCTTCTGACATTTACTAGCACAAAATGGAAGTCTCTAAAGGCAAGGTATGAAAGGGTACAATGCTTTTTTATTTAGTTTTATTATTTTTTATAGCATTTTATAAAACTTTTTTGGTATCAGGGGGTGTCCGCAGCAGCCACACGGTAGGGTGCCCAGGTCGTCTTCTCGTTCATCGAGGGTAAAACACCCCATAATTACGGTTGACGTGTCACATCAGTCCGTCCTGTGCTATATCTTCAATCTTTTCTTACACCCAGTACCTCCCATCGCTCTGGAGGATGCATGAATAACTATACAAGGATATTCGCAAAGAGCGAACTACACGTCTCCTGCGCCGTATAGTTGCTCGTTAAGTAGTGCCAAAAATCTAACAACTCTGTAACGCCGTCACGAAAAAGATATGACAACGCCTTACCTTTAATCTACACCGTGGCATTATGTCAAGTAGCAGGGTGGAAAGTGATTCGAGGACGAGTCAGTTCGGTGGGCTCTACGGACTGAGGCGTCCGTCGTAACAACAGTGTCAATATGCGGCATGTGCCAGGCCAGCAGCCGTATCCCAAACGAGACGGTGCATGTCGGTGTCGACGGCGCCGCATCTGGGGCAGAGAGGGCCCTCGGCAAGATGTATAGTATACAAACGATGTCGGGTAGGGATTTTTTCAGTCATCATAACATATCACAGCGCCATCACCGCAGTGGAAAGGGAAGGCAAGCGCAAGTTTCTCCACACTCGCTTCCAGCCAACCGATGAATGTGGGCGATCAGTCACATTAGCAGGCAGTGTCTGTTGAAAGTAGCGGTAGACGTCCTTGGTTCTAGTTGCCCGCGTGGTCGTTAGGACATTCAACAGGTAGATGACGTCGATCAGATAAGTGCGAATTTGACGTAGTGGTGGCGCGATATGTCCAAGAGGAATCGGCTGCTGAAGGAATGAGGCGCCACCTCCTCAATATGCCAGTAAGGATGTCCTTGCCTGAGTCGCGTAGGTGATGCATCGTCCGCAGAAAGAGAAGGCGTGTCCCATTTTGCACGTTTATAGTTCCAATGTCGCTCGCCTGTGTGGGCAACACCCTACCTTCGCTGACGAAAAGACCAAAGGCTGTCTGCAACTTAGCAGCCACTGTAGCGAGCAGCGGGAGAAAGCGAGGTAGACGTTCACAAAATGTACCTGCATGATCGAGCGTGCAAAAGTTGTGGACACGAACTTGCGGTTGTATCACGTTACGTACCTGTTGCTGCACAGTGCACGTTCCCGTGTAAAGTCACTCCCAAACATCTAATCGTTGGAAACTTGCTGGCATGCTGATGGTTAGAGTCTGCCCAAGTCCATGCAGTGCAACTTCCACAAGTTGATACAGCTGCCCGGCCACCTCTCCGTAGTGCTGAAGCCAAGCGGTCGCCGGAGCTCTTGAAGAAGCACTATATCAGTGTCTACCACCCGAATCATTTCCTTCAACAGCTGGGTTTTGATCATGTAACTTCTGCCGACCTCGTCAAGAAAATTACATCGTCCACAAATGCATTGTGGAGGCGAATGTACTCCAAACGCTGACGTAGACCATCAAAGTCAGGCTTGGCGACGACGAAGAGAAATGCTGGCCAAGAGCAGTCTTGTCAAACCGAGCACTTAACAGTGAATGGTGGCCAGCGGAATCCATCGACCAGCGATACTAGGGACAGGCTCATATCTAAGACAGGTTGCAAGAAATCATGTCTAACAGTGCCGAAGGCGCTTCTAGATCAGCCGCCATGAGAGTGCCTTCTAAACAACAAGCCGACATGAGCGCCACTTCATCTGTATAAGAGCTTGACGCTACGTGTATGTTACTGCAACCACGTAGATATGTTTGGACTGAGTCCATGGCATCCTTGAGAGTAGAGAGGAGGCGAATACGAATTAAGCATGCGAACAGCTTATAATCTGAATTCACTAACGTCGGCGGCCAGAAGTCTTACGGTCTGTACCCTCCATTCAGATTTGGCGCAGGAGTTACCATGTCCTCCGCAATTTCGTGGGGGACACGGACATCCGGATCCACGAGTTGGCAGCACGTTTGTCTCCAAACTTCGCCCACCAGGTCAGAAAAGAGGCTATAAAATTTATTCAAGAGACCGTCAGATCCAGGGGATTTGTTTCTCGTGCCCTGCGACAGGGTCACGCGTAATTCTTTAAGCGTGACGGCCTCCAGGAATGCGTCGCCTTCTGGGTTTTGATCATGTAACTTCTGCCGACCTTGTCAAGAAAATTACATCGTCCACAAATGCATTGTGGAGGCGAATGTACTCCAAACGCTGACGTAGACCATCAAAGTCAGGCTTGGCGACGACGAAGAGAAATGCTGACCAAGAGCAGTCTTGCAGGTCGTGCAAGACGCCCTCAACGTCATCGTCAGGTCGTTGACTGGCCAGATAAAAGTGCAGTAAAAATCTGTGATGACAAGTGAGATGGCACATTGTATATGTGCATCTTGTCCATTTACTGCAATAACTGCCATGATGAGTAGCCTCTTACGACGTCACCACTCCCTAACGACATGATAGAGAGAAGCACGTTCATATGGAATGGAATCTTGCTCTCTCGCTCAAAACCGCGTCCCTTCCGATCAGGCTACCACGATCTCCAGGAGAAGCGCTCTTGTCCTATTGACGGCCATTTAGCTGTCCATCGAAGGTTGTCGCGACTCTAGTTCACTCAAGACTGTCCAGTAAACCTCAAAGATCGTCCTGCGCCATAGCGCCCTTTCTGACCCGTACTCCATGAGCATGTGACGAGGAGCTGATTTGGTGCAATGTGTCCAGCATTGTAGCACGGAATCGTAGGTATGACGTCGTCGTTCGTATTTCTGCAAGGTATCAGACTAGACGGTAAGGCGTCTTCCAGGAGAGAGATGTTAAGGGACCATGGTCCTCCACTACGGTTCGTCTGTTGTGGTTACAGGATTACGGCACAGATGAAGGCCTGGTGGTCGGTGAATGTGGTGGGCCGCAGCTCTGCACTGACAGACGCTTCCTGAAACCTCAGAAAACAGAAATCCTATACAACCTGCTGGCCTAGTGGCTGGTGAAGTACACGTTGTTCACCGTGGATGATAGTCCATGTATCCTGCACAGCTAGGTCTTTGACCATTGTGCGAAGGGAAGAACATGGGACATGGTGAGAGATCTGATCGTCAGGGAGTAAGACACTGGTATGTCCCCACCCGTAACGAAGTGACCATGGCGTCCCCTCAGTAGAGTACTAGATTGTTCACCCGGTATGCTTCGCCATTCCAGATTGGGCGTACAGATCCACAAGGCAATGCCTCATATTGATGGCAAACATCCAATATCCATTGCTACTATACCGTCGCATATTCGTATAACTGTACCACGACCACTTTTACTATCTGGGTTGCCGTAGGAAGTGTATAGGCAGGTGCAGATCAGGCCAAATATCTTGAAGAAGCACCGTATCGATGTCCACTGCCCAAATCAGCTGAGTTTTGATCATGTAACTAACGCCGTTGACACTGACTGTACTTATCCAACAGACCTGGGTGACTCTATCGTACGGTGTTCATGTCGCCATCGTTTGGGCCAGTAAGTGCCAGGCCACCTGTCCGATCAACACAGTCACTGGCAACATGCATATTAGTGATCGGCCAAAACAAGATGGCTCCCTCTGTCAGAGGTTCGAGTCCTTCCTCGGGGATGAGCGTGTGTGTTGTCCTTAGCGTAAGTTAGTTTAAGTTAGATTAAGTAGTGTGTAAGCTTAGGAACCGATGACCTCAGCAGTTTGGTCCCATAAAACCTTACAACAAATTTCTAATTTCCAAAACAAGATGTCTGACCATCCCCCAGCCAAAGGCACGAGTTCGTCACCTGAGTCTGACACCATTATTTCCATTACCACTTCAGACGCCGAATCACTAAGGAATAACTGAGGTCCATCAGGCGACGGATGACGTTCATCTGGTGTCTTAACTGCATCACAGTCGAGGAATCCTTCAGCGTGCTGAACATCGTCATACTGTGTTTGTATTTGAGCAGTCAATCAGTAGCGAACCAGGAAACGGACAGGCGTCCACAGCCCAGGCCATAAGGGGGTTACCATCTTTCTGAAACGTGTCACTGTCTGTGCAAAGCGTTTTCTGCACAGAGTCTCATCTTCTTTCGTCGTTTGGATGATTTCTGCTTTCGGGAACGCGTGTCTGCTTCATGTGGATCACGACGAACAGTAGGCATCTCCTAAATCTCTGCGTCTGAGCGTGAATCGACCTATAGGTGCTCCTCGTCTTCACACAGAAGAAGCGCCAGCGAGGTCGGTGCTGTTGAACACGTCGACGGTTCCGACGCATGCCATGGCATCTCGGACGCGGAAATCGTGCCCACGTGAGTCGGTAACTGGAAGAGAAAAACGTCTACATTCCTCATGTTGATCGCTGTCTCAGGCAACAGGCTGAGCCGTGCGTGGCTCGTGTTCGTGCCATATCTCATTTAAAACCCGGTTTTTACTGTACTACCAACTCGTTATCTTAATTTCAATTACTGGTGTCACTGAGTTGCCGCCTTGTGTGCCCGTGGGCGGCAGCAGCGGCGCCTATCGATCCTATCGATATAAGCCCTTGGGTATTATCTTTTCTGACTGCTATTACTTTCCGGTTGTCGTGCTTTCGGAGTTAGTTCGGATTTCTCAATGAGTTGGGAGGCGCTAACAGTGCAGTTCGGACCTGGCAGTGTTTGACTTAGGACGCGGCAGAAGTTCAGTCGGGGTGCGGCTGCAGTGAGGTCCGGTCAGTCATGACTCGCCCGACGATTGCCGATACATATCACTCGAGTGCGGTCCCCCTTGGTAAGTCGTCATCTTGTCGGACGGTGTGTATGTTGCCCGGCGATAGCTTATGGGTTGCCTGCGTGTGCCGACTCGTGGTCCGTCCTTGTTATTGCACAGTCGCTGCCGTTAGCATGGATAGTCTTTCGTGCAAGTGTTCGTGAAACTGTGTGTAGCTTGTGATGTCGACTGCTCAGTTATTTTAGTGCTGTCTCCGTGCTGATGCGAGCAGTCGGTCGGTTGGTGTGGATCATCCAGGAAATCTCCGCGCGGCGCAGTGGGCCGGGCCCGCTGGCTGTCTCTGCACAGTGTCGGAGTGTGTGGGACCTGTTCCAATTGCTCGCCGACCCAGTACATCAAAGTTGAGTGGTGATTTAGTTACCGAAGCCAGACTGTTCACGTTGTGTAGTTGGTTTTCATGATTGGCTGTTGGGGTATTCTTGTGAGCAACAGACAGTGTTCGAGTTGGCGAAAGTTTGGCCACCATCCAGTGGAGTTTTACTATATTTTGGTTTTTTGAAGTCCAAGTGCACCAGCGGAATTTTCTGCCTTGTGACCGTTAGCGTTCTGGTTACCTGCCCTGGCGGCTGACGTAAAATTCAGGCAGTGTCGTTTCCTCAACGTGTTGTCGCTGTCCAACACGTGTGTGTAGTTTTGATAGCTTATGAATGAATACTTGGTTGTTGGCGGTTACGCATTTTACGTTTTGGCTTTGGAGTTCCTTGTGTACTGGTCGGGTGGAAAGCAAGTCGTCCTGTCGGTGGGTCCGTTGACTGTCTCTTGGTTGGGTTGCCGGCGGATCGGATGTAGTTGGGTCGACTACCTGTCTCCCCTAAGCGAGCGTTAATATTTCAATTGCAGACCGACCCCCGGAAACTTCTGAGCGTGTTCGATTGTATATTTTAACGGCTCATAGCCGATGGTTTGAATTTGTATGCTTTTAGTTGGGTTTTAAATAATGGGCCTTCAGCCACTTTAAAACTGAAAGCTTTGCATTGTTTGGGCCTTCAGTTTCATTTGAATTATTATTTGAGGATAAAACCTTGTGCTTTCTGCCTTTTGAAAATTTCTTGTAGTTGTGTCTTAAATCATGGTCTTCAGCCGTTTTAAAAATTATAGAGGTTGTTCTCTTACGCCATAAGATTGTGTGACATATTCAGTCGATAGTTAAACTCGGAAATTTGCGCTGTAATGTTGGGGCAACCAAATAAAGTTATATGTGTTCGAGTGTAACTAACAGCCGGTCCTTTTTTGTCCCTTTCCACAATTCCAACTACCCGTTCTGTCCTGCGGATTTAACCAGGCTTTTTACTGGCATCGTCGTCGGCTGCGATGTAGGCGTCGTGTCAGCACGAGGCGGAGTGGCTGATGCGCAGTGACGAGTTTTCATCCAAAGCGCTGGGCGAGTTAATTCGTTTGTTCGGAAGAGGAGGCCGACAGTGTTTGGCCGCTTTCAGCCTGTCGTCGATGACAGAATCGAGGTGCACTTCTCGCAATCTTTCTCAAACAATTTTACAGAAAATATTCTGTAAAAAACATCATTTAGCGTTTTTTATAGTTTTATAAGTCAGGTTCATGATGATACGCCCATCATTTCGTTAATAGTCACACCTACTGCGATATTTACGAGGAAGTAAGACACTGCACGAAATTCGAAAAAGTTTGCTATGAAAAACAAGGGTCACTATGATATTGCGTTTGGTGCATATACCATAATATGTTGCTGTGTATGAAAGCTAACATACTGATTTTTTCTTTATATTTGGGTGGTGGTCTCTGTCTGTCACCAATCTCGAGAAAACTCATGTGCTGTAGGACACCCATTTGCGACCGCTCTGTGTCAGCAATAAGCCACAACATTCCTTATATTTCATAAACCGTCTGAGATACTGAAGTGAGATTTTGGCAAAGAGCAGCACGCGAAGAAGAGAGTATTTCACCATGTGATTACTATGCAAAAAATGCAAAAGTTATCCCACTATTCACAGACTTTTTCGATGAAAGAATGTAATTTTTAAGGGCCACTGACAGCTAGTGAAATGACAAATGCTATAGGTTTTGGAACAACATAAATGAAGACATTAAAGTTTATTTTGTAAAGAGGATGTGCTTTTTCATACGCTACTGGTCTCACTTATCCTCACGTAATAAACTTAATAAGCCACTATCGCTGGGGTATCTCTCGGTTCCATCTGCACAACATGCTAGTAGGGTGACACTGTGTAAATTGCGACATGTTTTGGCAAAAGAAGCAAAGTTTAACATCTCAGCAAAATAAATGTGTAGGTTTTACTCAAAATTTAGCACTAATGGCTCTTCTCTGTAAGTTAAAAATGGTTAACCAGTGTAGTGGGACGCGAAATTGAAGCGTCACCCATCCACCACTGTCAGCCCAGTTTGCAGGTGAATATAAGTTTAATTTAGTTTTTGTTTATGTATTTTTGTAATATTTTTGTAATGGTTGTGAATTGCCTAAAGTTTTGTATTTTTTTTATGTTTCATGTACGGAGAGGGCGGCGCAACGAACGGAGACAGCATCTTCGCTGCCGCGACTAGAGAGAAAATTGGTGGTCACTACACGTCGCGGGTCGACAGCCAAAGAGCAACAGAAGATCCTTGAACCGAGTTGTTGCGTCGTGCTTCTAAAAATTGATAAATGAAAATATGTAACTTTTTTGTACAACAATGATATCATAGGAAGTTTAATCTTATTGAAAATGTTAGTCCTATCTCGTCAAGGCTCAGGTTCACGTCTGTATGTAGGAAGATAATAAACTGGTGGATGCTATTAAAGTTGAAATACGTGTTCTGAGGATTTATTTATGAAGAATAATGTGAATGAATTAATAATATATTTGACGAGATTATTGTATTTTGACAGTGTTCATCGCGACTTTGAATCTCAAAGTTTATTTAATGTGGTTCTAATATCGATTAAATCAAGATAAAGTGTATCAATATAATTTCTGAGGAGTAACAGACGACGTCAAAAATTGAAAAAGTTCACGCAAACCAATTGGCCTGAGTGATGTAATTCTGTGCATACGACTCAAATGATGTTTTACAGTTTCGTTCAAGAACCATTCTGAGACAATTTAAAAAGAACATAAATAATTTTGGAGTGTGTTGTAACTGACGTAGGTGACGATGTCTGCACATGGTCATATGTCGAAAGAAAATCATTTATAAGAAACTTACGTCGTTACACTACACCGCGGCGACCTTATAAACAGGACTTGTGTGTAACTAAGGCACACAGGTACGAAACAAAACATCAAGAGTCCTTCGGAAGTCAACGCGAGTTTTCGTGGAGCCTTCACCAGCCAGCGGCGACTTCGCGGGTGTGGGCATCTGACGGAGCCCAGCCAAGCAGTACGGTCACGCAGTTATTCCACGAGAAGGCGCATCTGTTGGGCAGCAGCTGAACGCTGCAAACCCTGACAACCCTTTTTCTCCCTAAACTAACAGGCCCAGTACGTCAGCTGCGGGGCGTTCCTCCGGCTGGTTTTAGAGGTGTTGCTGAGGGCTTCGCCTATCTACGGTGGTGCCGGGCGTGGTTGCAGTCAGTGACGTCTCCGGTGTTCGACTCTGCGTCCTGCCGGTTGCGGAAGCGGGGTCGCAGCATCTCAGCGGCTGCGTCGACGGCTGTTACTTCTGCAGCCCATAGCAGCACACTGATCACCGAGAACTATAAACTACAATATTAGTGTCCGGTGAGTTTGTTTCAAGTTGGAAGTGGAGTGTTGTACATAGGGAGTGTGCTTTTACAGGATTGTTGATTACCAGTCTGCGTGTGTAACTAGTTAATATCTTACAATAATGTCGGGAAGTGAAATGTCAGACGAAGAGCAATCTACGTCCGATAGGAGCATGAGATCTCTTTTTACGGCGATCGCTAAATTAAAACAATCTAAGGAGGATTTTTTAGCTGAATTAAAACAGTCTAATGAAGAATCTGCTGCTAGATTAAAAGAGGAAATGAAACAGGAATTAAAACAGTCTATTGAAGAATCTACTGCTAGATTAAAAGAGGAACTAAAACAGGAATTAAAACAGTCTAACGAAGAATCTACGGCAAGATTAAAAGAGGAACTTAAAGGGGAGCTAACAAAATCGACAGACAGGTTACAGGAACATCTTAATGAAACCAATCGAGAATTAAGTGATAAAATAGAGTCTTCTAAAGTTGAAATGCAGGAAAAACTAGTAGGACTTAGTAATAAGATTGCTGATAATTGTAAAAGGTTAGAAGAACATATCCAGGAATCGCGTGAGGAAAAAGCTCGCATGCGAAATGATATTACTGACTTAACTGAGAGACTATATAATGTCAATATCTTAGTTGTAAATGAAATACAGAAAAATAACGATAAGTTACGAGATGAATTTTTTATGCAAACAGAAACTGTTCGTAGAGAATTATTAGAATCTATTAAAGAGGTCTCTACCAAACCTGTAGAGATTTCTTCAATAGATAATGTAGAATTAGAGACATTAACTCATCAAGTAGAAAAAGATCATACTGAAGTAGAAAACATGAAATTTTTAATTACTGAAATATGCAGTAACCTTGAGACCTCCAAAGATAATAAGATTGGCGAAGGTACAGAGCGTTCACATCGTAAACACAGTGAAGAATCGATATTAGCTAACCGCGTATCCAATACAGAAATGAGAATACAGGAAATTACTAAACGGTTATCGGAATTAGATAATAATGAAAACATTTCAAGTAGTAGAAGTAATAACGTAATCAGAGACAACAGTAGCATCGTGTTTGCTAGCTCGGACGACTACATTACAAATAAAGAAAACATGGCAAGCAAATCCGACGCAACTCCGTCTCAGCAATCTGAACAAAATTCAACTATGTCTGTCGGAGAATGTTGGGATGATATAACGACAAATTCAAATGTAGCAAGTCGATTTCCTGTATTCAAACCAGGAGACGAACTTCACCCTATAATCCTTATAAAAGCTTTTGAAACTTCATTATCTCCTAAATGGAGTAATTAAAAACGGATTCAATTTGTAATAGGACATTTAGAGGCAGAGGCTGCGGAATGGGCAGTACTGCATAGAACTGAATTTAGGGACTGGGATGATTTTGTTAAGCAGTTTAAACAACATTATTGGTCAAGAGGAAAACAACAACACTTAACTTTAGAGTTACTAGACCCTCCTCCATATTCTAAACGGTGGGGAGGTTATAGGAATTGTTTCGAATGGCATTTAAACCGTGCTAAATTAATTGAAGAACCCATTATTGAAAGTCACCTAATACGAGTCCTAATTAGTAGGTTACCGAATTATGTAAAGAAAAGAATGATAGAAAGAGAATGGTCACAACCTTGCGAATTATTAGGATATTTAGAACAGTTAGATATACTTAACAGAGAAAGGGAAGACGAGAAATTTAGATTTGGTAGAGATGACAATCCTCGAAATAATAATAATTCAGAACCACGAAAATTTAACAACAACAATCATAGCCGGTTTTGTTATATAAAACGTCAATCTAAAGATAAAGAGAGCCAACAAAATCGTGGTAATAACTCTAAAATGCGGAAATTACGCAATAGCGATAATGAGATAAATCACCCTCAAGTAATTAATGAAGGTCAAGTTGTAGGTGACGTTAACATAGAAAGTTCGGAAAACTAGTAAAGTCCTTTAGTACGGGTCAACTAAAGGGAACTGTTAGTCGAGATTCTACAAGACCCAATTGCAGTTTATCATTAAGCTGCCAAATGGAAGGTGATTGGCAACAAGATTTACTTCAGGAAGACAATCAGATAAGGGAGAATGTAACTTATAAACCCATTATTAAAGGTTATATTATAGATACCGAAGTAAATATTATAAACGATCCGAGTAGCGAAATAAGTATTTTATCTAAAGAATTATTTCAGCTTAAAAGAAAATATTGGAATTTCCCAACCTTACCCGTAACTGGAGTGAAAATTATAGGAATTACTGGTAAAAGAAGTCAAAATATTACTGAGGAAGTTTATTTAACTTTTGAAATTGCTAAACAATTAATTGCTCACTCTGTACTTGTCGTAGCCAACTTAAATGTGGCCATAATTTTCGGTATAGATTGGCTGTGTGAATATAAAGCTATATTAGATTTTAAAGACTCTTCCTTAACCATCCATAAGGAGGCATGTGCTTTTAAAGTGAGGTTTTCTGACAATCGAGTACCTGAAAATTTCTACGAATCCTTACAGATTAAGTACACACAGACCATAAACGTATTAACAGATTTTAGTGATCTTGAATATGAAGTATACCAATGTCAGGCTAGTAATAGCATCGAAACCGAAGTGAAAGAAAAATGTTATTCTACGAATTGTCTATCCGAACAAGAAAAGGAAGAGTTGGAATCTTTGTTGTTAGAATTTAGAGCCGTCTTCTCAGATAAACCGGGGAGAATTAATGATTACGTTTGTAAACTTAAGATTAAAGATCAAAAACCATTCTTTAAGAAACCTTATCCTATTCCAGTACAATTCAAAGAACCGGCTAGTAGAGAAATAAGTAAGATGTTAGAACAAAACATTATCGAACGATCATGTAGCGCTTTTAACAGTCCTTTGTGGGTAGTTAAGAAAGCTACTGGTGGGGTACGACTGGTTCTGGATGCTCGTGAATTAAATAAAATTATAGAGATGGGAAGAGACAGACCTATTCCTATGGAGGACGTACTTCTTAAGATTGCTGGTTCTCGTTATATGAGTACAATGGATTTAACTGCTGGCTACCATCAAGTAATATTACACCCGGATTCACGGCAATATACGGCTTTTCTTTTTGAAGGCAGATCATATCAGTTCCAAGTTTTACCTTTTGGACTTAATATATCAGTGTCAACTTTCATTAGGGCATTAGATTCTGCTTTGGGTCAGCAATTGTTACAAAAGATTATTTTATATGTAGATGATATTTAGGTAGCCACTAAAACGTGGGAAGAACACGTAACGATATTACGGGAATTGTTTGACCGTTTAATTGACAGCGGAATTACTTTAAAATTATCTAAGTCTTACTTCGGAAAGGAGGAAGTGAGGTTTTTGGGGCATATAGTGGACAGTAAAGGTATTAGGCCAGACCCAGCACGTATTGAAGCTATTGCTCGATGCCCGAGTCCTAGAAATCGGAAACAACTGAAATCATTCTTAGGAATGGTAGGATTTCTGAGAAGATTTCTTCCAGGGCAGGATATTGTCAATCCTAAATTACTGGATTTATTAAAAGAGAAGTCAGTATGGCTCTGGGGAAAAGAGGAAGAGGAAGTTTTTAATAAGATAAAAGGAGCGTTAACAGAAGCCATAATGTTATACCATCGAGATTTCAATCAGGACTTTTGTATGTGTACGGATGCCTCTGATTATGGTGTGTCTTGCGTAATATTCCAAGGTGATCTGACCAATGAAAAGGGATTATATCGGCCTATTGGATTCGCTAGTAGAACTTTAAATAAACATGAAAGAAATTATTTTGTAACCGAGAAGGAAGCTCTCGCAGTGGTATGGGGTTTTCAACGATTTAGAGGATTAGTAATGGGAAGAAAAACAATTGTATATACTGATCATCAGGCTATAATCTTTTTGAACAATTGTTGGTTACTTCACCGTAGGCTATTACGTTGGGTATTATGCTTGCAAGAATTTTAGTACGAAATTAGGTATATAAAAGGATCTCAGAATGTAGTTTCGGATGCTTTGTCGAGACTTCCCGTAGGAATGGAGAATATTAACATTGCAGAAGAACCAGGAACAAATTACCATGTTTATTTCCTTTTAACTCAGGAGAACGAACGTAAGGTTAAACGGCTAATAACTGCTATTAGATGCAATCAAAGAAATAATGATCAATGTAGGGACCTTATACAAAACCTTAACAATGGGGACGAATCAGTTAACACCCGGGGTGTGTGGTTGTATTTCAACGACTTGTTGTATTGGAAAGCACAGAGGGAGCACCAGAGATGGAAAATCTGCATTCCGAAAACTGTTGTGTACGAGTTAATTACTTATATTCATGAAGGTTACGGGCATTTTGGAATTCATAAATGTATTAAACATCTAATGAAGTATTATTATTTCAAAAATATGTCCCGTATTGTGAGAAGTATTATTAGGGCTTGTGAAACCTGTAAAAAGGTTAAAGTTAATAACAAATCTAAGCGTTATAAATTATATGCTGTAATTCCTCGAGTTCTGTGGGATCTACTGTCATTAGATTTTTTCGGCCCTCTGCCTCGTAGTTCAGGAGGATTAATTTATGTGTTTGTTGTAATGGAATGTTGGTCCAAACATGTGAAGCTATATACTTTGAAACGAGCGAATACAGCAAGCGTTATACGCTGCCTCACCCGAAATTACTTTGTTAACTGGGGCATTCCTAAACGACTTATGTCTGACATCGGTAGTGCCTTTATTAGCCAAAAGTTTCAAGATATGATAAAACAATATGGAATCAAACATATCTTAATTTCGAAATATCACCCTCAAAGTAATTTAGTAGAAAGAGTCATGAAAGAATTAGGACGATTATGTAGAACTTATTGTGCACATAAACATACTCGATGGGCCAAACTAATGCCTGAATTCGAAAAGATATTAAATGAATTGCCTCACCTAACGACGGGATTATCACCTATAGAAATTTAAGGCAAACGAATTATAGGTGAGCCCTTACTAGCTGCTCTACCTTGGCCACCAGTAAATGAGATCCAACAATGCATCCCAGACGAAAAAGTTTGCGAACAGATTGTTAAAAATGCCGAACGGAGAATTAAAAGTTATAATCAACATGCTATAGAACCCTCATTTCAGGTAGGAGATCTTGTGTTAGTACGATCTCATCCTAAAAGTTCTAAGATCGGTAAGGGATGTAGAAAATTCTTCTTTATCTTTGATGGTCCATATTTTGTACATAAGACTGTACATCCCAAAGCGTTACTTCTTATGGAACCTTCATCAGGTGTAATTAAAGGATTATATAGTGTTGATCAAATGAAACCCTTCATTCCTAAATAAGTTAATATTTAGTATATGTTACATACGGAAGAGCGTTCATAGTTTATTCATGTGAAGTTTTCGTGATAGTTACGTGTTATTTTAAAGAAATAACAGAAAGTTTAAACAAGTGTTCTACAGTAATCTACCGGTACTTCAAAAAGGGAAAGATAACTAAAAGGGGATTTATATGGAAGAAATTTTGTTATTAGGCCAGAAAGAATTTTGTATATTTTATATTTACTCGGATAGTAGGTACCAAATAGGATGGTTAATAATTTAGGGACCATGGGCGTCCAGAGCTATATGGCTCACGAGAACATAGCAGAGTGCCTTTAATAGAGGTTTGTAATAGTGTTAATATAGAACACACCAAACGGGGCTCTCTCGCTTGTTTCTCCTAAATAAATTTCCATTACCCAACAAGGTGTCTGAAGGTAAAGAAAGCTGTGCCGAGATTCTAAAGAAACTTTTGCTTGATTTCTTCTTGACCTCAGGCATAAATAAGGCATTAGGGAAAAGAATGAAGTAAAGTAAATAGTACTATTAGTTATTGTGAGAAACTTATTAGTAATATACATTTTTGGAAAGAATAACTCTAGTAAATGAATAAAACTGAAACTAATTTATCACAATTTGAACGCTCTGTCCTAATGTAACAACGTTAAAGAACGTACTAAATTAGTATTTACTAGCAACTATTAAACGAACAGGAGTAATCTCCATATATTCGGTTATGAATTACCATAATAGCACAATTAAGAGTAAATGACAAATAGTCACAACAATATCGCAGTAAAAGGATTAAATCTATCTAAGAACAAGTACTCTAGATTACGTAAAATGTGAGGAAAATGTATTAACAGTTAAATATGGTATATAGAAAAAGTTTTATTTTCGGTTAAAACCTGACAAACTGAGCTTGTGGGTGGGGTATGTAGTGGGACGCGAAATTGAAGCGTCACCCATCAACCACTGTCAGCCCAGTTTGCAGGTGAATATAAGTTTAATTTAGTTTTTGTTTAGGTATTTTTGTAATTTTTTTGTAATGATTGTGAATTGCCTAAAGTTTTGTATTTTTTTTATGTTTCATGTACGGAGAGGGCGGCGCAACGAACGGAGACAGCATCTTCGCTGCCGCGACCAGAGAGAAAATTGCTGGCCACTATACGTCGCGGGTCGACAGCCAAAGAGCAACAGAAGATCCTGGAACCGAGTTGTTGCGTCGTGCTTCTAAAAATTGATAAATGAAAATATGTAACTCTTTTGTACAACAATGATATCTTAGGAAGTTTAATCTTATTGAAAATGTTAGTCCTATCTCGTCAAGGCTCAGGTTCACGTCTGTATGTAGGAAGATAATAAACTGGTGGATGCTATTAAAGTTGAAATACGTGTTCTGAGGATTTATTTATGAAGAATAATGTGAATGAATTAATAATATATTTGACGAGATTATTGAATTTTGACAGTGTTCATCGCGACTTTGAATCTCAAAGTTTATTTAATGTGGTTCTAATATCGATTAAATCAAGATAAAGTGTATCAATACAATTTCCGAGGAGAAACAAACGACGTCAAAAATTGAAAAAGTTCACGCAAACCAATTGGCCTGAGTGATGTAATTCTGTGCATACGACTCAAATGATGTTTTACAGTTTCGTTCAAGAACCATTCTGAGACAATTTAAAAAGAATATAAATAATTTTGGAGTGGGTTGTAACTGACGTAGGTGACGAAGTCTGCACATGGTCATATGTCGAAAGAAAATCATTTATAAGAAACTTACGTCGTTACACTACACCAGCCAGGGGAAAATGAATCATTGCATTTTCAGTGGAATCCTTTTTAGATAGTAACCAAAGCAGAGGTCACAGATCATTTTTGTCACCGTGCAAATGTGGGCTCCACTTAATATTTACAAAAATATGTGAGCTTGGCCTTCAGTTTACAACAGTACTTACCCTCCAACCCTACAGCGCTCAGTATTTCCCCTACAGCCTCTGTCCCCAGTCCCCACCATTAACGCGTGCCCCCGCTCCCCCCCCCCCCCTTCTCACGCATGCTCTGCCGACTGTGCGTCTCCACCCTGAACATGTCTGCAGCTGACTATGGTAAACGACAATCGGCCGACAGCCTCCAACGACCGCATACTATGGGATATGTTTGGGCAGCTGAGTTCGCACCTGGCGCACTCTGTTCAGAACAGGATACATATCGAACATGTGTCTCTTTTCCTCCACATGCCTTAAACTTCACTACAACGCCGAGGTGCGACCGCAACAAACATGGACTAAACTTTTAATGGCAACTCGAAGATTCGTATCAATCGATCCCCGAGTCCTGCATGGTCGACAGTCACTATCCCCGCATTGCCGTCCGAGTGATGAAAAAGATATCTATCAGTGTAAAGGCGTTGCTTCAGCGACAAATTTCAGATAAACTGTGCTGGAGACGATCGAGAGGTGTATTCCCAGGAGATCGTTTGGATCGACGTTTATTACTTCACTCACCAAAACCCTCGTGCTTACTGGGCATGGAACGTTAACTTTATCGTGGCCTTTTAGTATGAAAGCGTCATTGTCAGCCGAGGTGGTCTGTTGACACTACTACACCACTACTCGCGCAAGTAAACAACGGCCCACTAGCGGAGCGTCGCTCATATCCCTGTCCGCGACCACTTCACAACACGGTTCAGAGCCGGTTGTTAGGACTGGTTGCCAGCGAGGCATATTTATGTAGCGTCTGTTAGTAAGGTATTTACAGGGTGTTTCAAAAATGACCGGTATATTTGAAACGGTAATAAAAACTAAACGAGCAGCGATAGAAATACACCGTTTGTGGCAATATGTTTGGGACAACAGTACATTTTCAGGCGGACAAACTTTCAAAATTACAGTAGTTAGAATTGTCAACAACAGATGGCGCTGCGGTCTGGGAAACTCTATAGTACGATATTTTCCACATATCCACCATGCGTAGCAATAATATGGCGTAGTCTCTGAATGAAATTACCCGAAACCTTTGACAACGTGTCTGGCGGAATGGATTCACATGCAGATGAGATGTACTGCTTCAGCTGTTCAATTGTTTCTGGATTCTGGCCGTACACCTGGTCTTTCACGTGTCCCCACAGAAAGAAGTCACAGGGGTTCATGTCTGGCGAATAGGGAGGCCAGTCCACGCCGCCTCCTGTATGTTTCGGATAGCCCAAAGCAATCACACGATCATCGAAATATTCATTCAGGAAATTAAAGACGTCGGCCGTGCGATGTGGCCGGGCACCATCTTGCATAAACCACGAGGTGTTCGCAGTGTCGTCTAAGGCAGTTTGTACTGCCAAAATTCACGAAGAATGTCCAGATAGCGTGATGCAGTAATCGTTTCGGATCTGAAAAATGGGCCAATGATTCCTTTGGAAGAAATGGCGGCCCAGACCAGTACTTTTTGAGGATGCAGGGACGATGGGACTGCAACATGGGGCTTTTCGGTTCCCCATATGCGCCAGTTCTGTTTATTGACGAAGCTGTCCAGGTAAAAATAAGCTTCGTCAGTAAACCAAATGCTGCCCACATGCATATCGCCGTCATCAATCCTGTGCACTATATCGTTAGCGAACGTCTCTCGTGCAGCAATGGTAGAGGCGCTGAGGGGTTGCCACGTTTGAATTTTGTATGGATAGAGGTGTAAACTCTGGCGCATGAGACGATACGTGGACGTTGGCGTCATTTGGACCGCAGCTGCAACATGGCGAACGGAAACCCGAGGCCGCTGTTGGATCACCTGCTGCACTAGCTGCGCATTGCCCTCTGTGGTTGCCGTACGCGGTCGCCCTACCTTTCCAGCACGTTCATCCGTCACGTCCCCAGTCCGTTGAAATTTTTTAAACAGATCCTTTATTGTATCACTTTTCGGTCCTTTGGTTAGATAAAACCTCCGTTGAAAACTTCGTCTTGTTGCAACAACACTGTGTTCTAGGCGGTGGAATTCCAACACCAGAAAAATCCTCTGTTCTAAGGAATAAACCATGTTGTCCACAGCACACTTCCACGTTGTGAACAGCACACACTTACAGCAGAAAGACGACGTACAGAATGGCGCACCCACAGACTGCGTTGTCTTCTATATCTTTCACATCACTTGCAGCGCCATCTGTTGTTGAAAATTGTAACTACTGTAATTTCGAAAGTTTGTCCGCCTGAAAATGTACTGTTGTCCCAAGCATATTGCAACAAACGGTGTATTTCTATCGCTGCTCGTTTAGTTTTTATTGCCGTTTCAAATATACCGGTCATTTTTGAAACACCCTGTATCAACTGAAAACTACACAGAGCCAAGGGAACAAACACTAATCATAGAGTCCCGTGCAAAAAGTACTTTGACGTTAACGTTATTGTTTCTAACGAGTCGTTCATAATTCCTTCTTGTCGATTTACTCACCAGTGTACCTTGCTAAAGTCGTTTTCTTTCATTCTAAACAAAGTTCACAATTATATTTTGTTGTTAAGATCCTCAACGTAAATCTTTTTCATGCGTCTGTCCAAAATATGTGTCAACATCAGTGCGATTTTAGCAGCAGGCTGAGTGCCAGCATTACTTCATCACCTATTCTTTCACGCAAATTTTCAGTTCCATAGTGAATTCATTGACCTTCAGTAACATCAAGTAATCGACTATCACTTTAGTTTTCATTATACATAATCATACTCAATCGCTGTAGTAATAATGGGTGCCGGCCGGGGTAGCCGAGCGGTTCTAGGCGCTTCAGTCTGGAACCGCGCGACCGCTACGGTCTCAGGTTCGAACCCTGCCTCGGGCATGGATGTATGTGATGTCCTTAGGTTAGTTAGGCTTAAGTAGTTCTAAGTTCTAGGGGACTGATGACCATAGATCTTAAGCCCCATAGTGCTCAGAGCCATTTGAACCAATAATGGATCTCAGGTATGCAGCATACACTTTCCCCATAGAAAACATGGGAAATAGACAGCTAAGAAGAAACTAACATTCCAGATACTGGCCGGACTGATTAATGCTGCTACGTTGTGACGAAGCGGAATTGAGTCTACGGTTCCCCAGCCACTCGTCTAGTCACACTGTCTCCGCGAGATACAGAGTGCCGAAACTGTCGGCAACATGCCTTCGCAGCATGTAACGCGCAGTGAGTGCTGCTCTCGCGCATCGAGCGCGTGAATTAAGTGCTCTAGTTACATCGCTACTTGCCGCGGCGCTACGTTTGGAATTTGTACCGCTGAGTCCATTATACTGTATAAAATAACAAGCGCGAAGGGAGTAATGGTGTATGAAACATTCGATAATTATGTTTTCGTGCAGACTAGTAAAGCATCTAATCTTCAAGTGAAGTATATCGTTTACTAACGGCCTAAATGTCCTACAATTTATATTCTTTAGTCCTCACTTTGAATCACACTCCTGAACGCATGTTTTATTTCCATCATTGCATTCTTGACGTAGAAACTGAGCAGTAGGAGACAAAGTTCGCCTCCCTGTCTTACATCGTATTTAATGCTACCTATTCCTTCTTGTTCTACAGTTCACATTGTTCCTTCTTTCCTTTTAGCTCACACCTCTTTTTCTGAAAATTTCGAACATCTTCCACCATTTTCTTAACGTGATTTCCTTTCCACAGAAGACGCTATGACCGAAAATATCTATTTTGTATACCTATAAATTCCTTTTATAAATTGCCGCTATCATCATTGTTATTATAATTACTATTGTCATTATTATTATGATTGCTATTATCACTATTAGTGGCAGCAACAGTAGCAGCAGTAGTAAAATTATAACTGTATTTATCAGTTCATGGTATTATTACTCACATTGTCACTATAGAACTCGAATCATTTTAATAGTATTAATCATTAAAACTGTTATTTTTTAGGTAACTATGATGTAAAATCTGTATTTGTGAATCCCTTGTAAGAGAGCGCCTCATGGCCCTAACCAGGTCAGGTTAAGTAACTAAATAAATAAAATAAGTAAATAAATAAAGTGCTCTCATAATCCCCGGTGGTAAAGCGATCTAGCGGAATAGCAATGAGGCCCATCGATACCAAACCCTCGTCATGCTTTACTCTTGGGACATAAATACGATCAGAAGGCGGAGACAGTGTAGAACAATACTCATCCGACCAAATGGATTTCTTCCATTGCTAAATAGTCCAGGCGTTACGGCTTTGGCGCCACGTTTGTCTGTTACAGGCATTTCCGTCGCTTATGAGGGCTTTTGGAATTCCAGCTCGCCCGACAGTTCGTTGCTTATGGAGCATCCATACGCGTTTTGTGGTGCTGACGCGTCTAGCGAGTGCGAATTCACTTCTGCTGTGAGTTTTGTAGCTGCTGTCCTCTTATTTTTCGTCATAATCCTCTTCAATATCCGTCTGCGTCAATCACGCATCACACGCTTTCGTCCGCGTTCGGGTGGTGTTTTTCCGCTTTCCATGCATGCGGTATAAATCTTCTGTACGTTGCCTCTTCAAGCACCAGACATTTCGGTTAGCTTTTACTACGGAATCAACAGCTTGTCACGCTCCACTTTACGTAGCTCCGAAGATATGCACACGTAACTACACAGATTACCGTTAGGACCACGACTGAGATTTGTATTGTTAACACTGCCGTTTGTGGTCACATACAATGGCGCAGTCTGCAGGCTTGGCTAGCATCTGATATTTATGTCCAAGCATATAGAAGGGACATTCAATAGTAAAGCAACACATTTTCCTCTGAAAGCGGGTCGGTTTTATTCAGGATGCCAATTCTCTAATCCTATGGCTCCAAAATCCCAATTTTCAACATAATCTGTCTTTCCAGAATGAATTTTCACTCTGCAGCGGAGTGTGGGCTGATATGAA
Organism: Schistocerca cancellata; assembly: GCF_023864275.1. Lineage (NCBI taxonomy): Eukaryota > Metazoa > Arthropoda > Insecta > Orthoptera > Acrididae > Schistocerca > Schistocerca cancellata. The sequence continues at coordinate 114,496,698 of NC_064627.1, read as the reverse complement.
GAAGGCAAAGGTGTCGAGTTCGAGTCTCGGTCTGGCACACAGTTTTAACCTGTCAGGAAGTTTCAAAATCTCCGTTCATTGGGACAGATTTACGCCACCTTACTGGGAGGTCCCGTATGCCGGCATTGTGTCACTCGACGGGGGTGGTCAAGGTCGGAGCCAACGTCTTTCTGCCTCAGTAATCTCCCACCATCCACGTACTGCTTACTGTAGACTGCATCCTTCATTGGTCCTAACAGATGGAAGTCTGGTTGTGGAACTCACATACCGTAGGGAGCATGAGGGAAAACACTCCAGTGATCTTTTGTGAGCTCCTCTCGGATGCGCAGATATGTGTGAGGCCTTACGTTGTCATCGAGAAGCAGTCGCTCGTTGGAATCTTTGTAACGAACATGCTGACGTCGATTCTTCAATTTCATGAGTGTAGTACAAAACACTTCAGAATTGATCGTTGCACCATGAGAGAGGAAATCTAACACATTAACTGCAATTTACATGAAAATGCTGTGAGGCGGCGCGTCCATTTGGATGCACTTTTAATAGTATTGACCACACTTTTACTGTTTAGCAGCTTTATGCGTTTCGACTTTCCGTCATTTTCAAAGACTACAAAATACAACACAAAACTGGTACCAGAAGATATGGAAATACGACACCTTTGCACCACTGATAGTACATATAGTACAACGACTATAATGTGGCTTCGTAGTTTACCAGTGTTATCTCAGTCATGTAAACTTGTTCATTAGATACATTGTACCACGTCAACATTGTCAGTCAGGAGACAAGTGCAAACTGCTACCAAGTGTAAGTTTTGGAATCCAAGCTGCCGGAAGCGGTGGCCGAGCGGTTCTAGGCGCTTCAGTCCGAAAATGCGTGACTGCTACGGTCGCAGGTTCAAATCTTGCCGCGGACATGGATATGTGTGATGTCCTTAGGTTACTTAGGTTTAAGTAGTTCTAGGGAACTGATGACCTCAGATATTAAGTGCCGTAGTGCTCAGAGTCATTTGAAGCCAAGCTGATTGAACCGTTGGCGGCACTGAGTTCGTGGTACACGTTGGAATTTGTTTTTGTTTACAACAACAGTTCTCATCGTTACATAGTGCAAAGCAATTTCATCAGTAAACACGTAAATCACATTACAATGTTTTACAAAAAGATATAGATTTACAAAACAATGTCTAAAAGTCTTTTTCTTTTGAGTGGTGGTAACTATTACATTGGAAGAACGCGTTGATTGGCACTGGGGTCAACTGTCTGTTAACAAAAAAAACCATCGTTTTTTAGCAATTTACAGTGGATAAATTACTATCTATCTACATCTACATCCATACTCCGCAAGCCACCTGACGGTGTGTGACGGAGGGTACCTTGAGTACCTCTATCGGTCCTCCCTTCTATTCCAGTCTCGTATTATTCGTGGAAAGAAAGATTGACGGTATGCCTCTGTGTGGGCTCTAATCTCTCTGATTTTATCCTCATGGTCTCTTTGCGATATATGCGTAGGAGGGAGCAATATACTGCTTGACTCCTCGGTGAAGGTATGTTCTCGTAACTTCAACAAAAGCCCGTATCGAGCTACTGAGCGTCTCTCCTGCAGAGTCTTCCACTGGAGTTTATCTATCATCTCCGTAACGCTTTTGCGATTACTAAATGATCCTGTAACGAAGCGCGCTGCTATCCGTTGGATCTTCTCCATCTCTTCTATCAACCCTATCTGGTACGGATCCCACACTGCTGAGCAGTATTCAAGCAGTGGGTGAACAAGCGTACTGTACCCTACTTCCTTTGTTTTCGGATTGCATTTCCTTAGGATTCTTCCAATGAATCTCAGTCTGGCATCTGCTTTACCGACGATCAACTTTATATGATCATTCCATTTTAAATCACTCCTAATGCCTACTCCCAGATACTTTATGGAATTAACTGCTTCCAGTTGCTGACCTGCTATAATGTAGCTAAATGATAAAGGAACTTTCTTTCTATATATTCGCAGCACATTACACTTGTCTACATAGAGATTCAATTGCCATTCCCGGCACCATGCTTCAATTCGTTGCAGATCCTCCGGCATTTCAGTAAAATTTTCCGTTGTTACAACCTCTCGATATACTACAGCATCATCCATAAGCCTCAGTGAACTTCCGATGTTATCCACAAGGTCATTTATGTATATTGTAAATAGCAACGATCCTACGACACTCCCCTGCGGCACACCTGAAATCACTATTACTTCGGAAGACTTCTCTCCATTGAGAATGACATGCCGCGTTCTGTTATCGTTAGTAAATGTTTGTAAATATTTAATAAAAGTTAAAATTATAGAGATTACTACAGTGTAGAAAGGAAACTGTTAAAGTTGGCTCACTTGAGATAACGTACATTAAATCTTATGTGGTTGTATGACCATAAAACTGTTTGCTATTAATAGCAAACATTGTAGAACTACCTGACTCAGTTAAAGAAGGGGTAAGGGGGTGAAGCAGTGCGCAATATTAATCTTGACCTATTAAAAATCCTGTAAAACTGATTTGTAATACTGTGACTATAAGTGTTTATAAAACAACTTTTAATAGAATAAAGCGAAAGAAGAGAGTAACCTCTTCAGAGTCCCAGAAGACCGTCGCCACGACTTTACCAACATTGGGCTCGGTTTTGAACTTTTTCTTTGGAGGAGAGATCGTATGGCACCACTCGAAGTATTGCCATTTTATTTCCAGCTCGAAGTGACGAACCCATGTTTCATCATCTGAGACGTTGCTCTTCATGGTATTTTGTTAGGGTGCGAGGAGCACAGCGTGCACACGCCTCTGAGTACCCCAACTGCTGGACGTGTAACGCCGGAAATGCATATCCTCCTCTTCCATCTATTGTACTATTATTTTTTTTCCTTGTTTTGTTACCTCAAGATATGACATTTCTGTCTCTTTACATATTGTAATTGTTTTACTATTTGTATATATATATATATATATATATATATATATATATATATATATATATATATATATATATATATATATATACACTCCTGGAAATTGAAATAAGAACACCGTGAATTCATTGTCCCAGGAAGGGGAAACTTTATTGACACATTCCTGGGGTCAGATACATCACATGATCACACTGACAGAACCACAGGCACATAGACACAGGCAACAGAGCATGCACAATGTCGGCACTAGTACAGTGTATATCCACCTTTCGCAGCAATGCAGGCTGCTATTCTCCCATGGAGACGATCGTAGAGATGCTGGATGTAGTCCTGTGGAACGGCTTGCCATGCCATTTCCACCTGGCGCCTCAGTTGGACCAGCGTTCGTGCTGGACGTGCAGACCGCGTGAGACGACGCTTCATCCAGTCCCAAACATGCTCAATGGGGGACAGATCCGGAGATCTTGCTGGCCAGGGTAGTTGACTTACACCTTCTAGAGCACGTTGGGTGGCACGGGATACATGCGGACGTGCATTGTCCTGTTGGAACAGCAAGTTCCCTTGCCGGTCTAGGAATGGTAGAACGATGGGTTCGATGACGGTTTGGATGTACCGTACACCATTCAGTGTCCCCTCGACGATCACCAGTGGTGTACGGCCAGTGTAGGAGATCGCTCCCCACACCATGATGCCGGGTGTTGGCCCTGTGTGCCTCGGTCGTATGCAGTCCTGATTGTGGCGCTCACCTTCACGGTGCCAAACACGCATACGACCATCATTGGCACCAAGGCAGAAGCGACTCTCATCGCTGAAGACGACACGTCTCCATTCGTCCCTCCATTCACGCCTGTCGGGACACCACTGGAGGCGGGCTGCACAATGTTGGGGCGTGAGCGGAAGACGGCCTAACGGTGTGCGGGACCGTAGCCCAGCTTCATGGAGACGGTTGCGAATGGTCCTCGCCGATACCCCAGGAGCAACAGTGTCCCTAATTTGCTGGGAAGTGGCGGTGCGGTCCCCTACGGCACTGCGTAGGGTCCTACGGTCTTGGCGTGCATCCGTGCGTCGCTGCGGTCCGGTCCCAGGTCGACGGGCACGTGCACCTTCCGCCGACCACTGGCGACAACATCGATGTACTGTGGAGACCTCACGCCCCACGTGTTGAGCAATTCGGCGGTACGTCCACCCGGCCTCCCGCATGCCCACTATACGCCCTCGCTCAAAGTCCGTCAATTGCACATACGGTTCACGTCCACGCTGTCGCGGCATGTTACCAGTGTTAAAGACTGCGATGGAGCTCCGTATGCCACGGCAAACTGGCTGACACTGACGGCGGCGGTGCACAAATGCTGCGCAGCTAGCGCCATTCGACGGCCAACACCGCGGTTCCTGGTGTGTCCGCTGTGCCGTGCGTGTGTTCATTGCTTGTACAGCCCTCTCGCAGTGTCCGGAGCAAGTATGGTGGGTCTGACACACCGGTGTCAATGTGTTCTTTTTTCCATTTCCAGGAGTGTATATATATATATGCATTTATGTCGATGTATAATTGGTTTGTTTCGTAAATATTATTTGTATTTTTACGCTGGGTCTTGCCTAGGGAAAACTGCTATCGAACGATTACATCGATAGGTCGTGTGAAGAACGAAAGTGTTTAGGATCTTTGGTAGTGTTAACTCTGCCGCGTGGAGCGCGGGCTGAGCAGAGAGAGTCTGGCGGGAGTAGCGAGTGGAGCAGGTGTGTTGTGTGACACTCCCGCGAGTTGCCCCGAATTCGGGGTTTGGCAGCATGTAATTGCGCTCGACTTGCGATGATAGTTTTTGACATGGTGTCGCGGACGGGAAGCATTAGCTGGCGCACATCAAGAGCCCGTTTCGCCTGGTGACCGTGTCGAGAAGAAGGCGCGCCAGCATCCAGCTTCTGCAACAGCGACGGCCGACAATGAGTGACTGTCGCCACCTCCTCGATCGACGGCATCGAACCTTCAATCAATCAACAAGGAAGACTGGAAGCACGTAAAGTTTTAGAACTGTATGGCAGACCTCAGCATTTCAAACTGTACCATTTTCGTAACTATAATTACAGCAACTTAGCATGAAACTTTGTTGCTCATTGTCCCAATTGCTTTGCCAAGCAGTGTCCCTTCCTTTTCCGAAATGTGCCCGAGTGTCGTTGAAATTCAAACGCCAGCATCATTTTATTTCACTGCTTTAATTTCAAAGTTCAGTTAAGGTATTCATAGCTGGCTACAATATTCAGATTACACAAGCACAAATCAAGAGTGCGACTTTTGTTACCGTATTTTAGCTTACCTGTGACTGCAGTTCAGCTTGGTACGTACTAAATTTTACTACTGTTAATAGTTCAGAATCATTTAATTCAAGTTCAAAGTTAAATCCCTTATTTCTACATTGCGTAGATTCAAGTAGCTTTTGAAATGATTGTTGAGGTAGTCCAAGACTAACCGTATTTTACTGAATTTCGATGTGCTTCAGAAAGAAAGCTCACTATGAACTTCAGTAACTAAATTAACTTTCAATTTTCCGGTTTTATTAATTCTTTTGCTAAATTAAGTCAGGGTGTAGCGAAATTTATTACTTCTGACAAACTTTCAGTTTTCACACTACACGTGTCAACCTTCAGTTGCCACACTTCTAGTGCTAATTATATGTGTAATAATCTTTCTTTTTCAGTTACTATAGTAATTGTCCTTAGGACTGGCGACCGTAATTTCCCCCAAATCTCAAATATCTAATTACCGCTAGTTGATTGTTAACGTAACGGCCGCACATTTACTTACTTTATTAACTTTACCCCTATTTCAAAATTAATTTCCACCAGTTTCATTAGCAATTTTCCTTTCATTTAGATGTAACCCTTTCCTCCCTCTTTACCGACAAATTAACCTCGGTGACGATTGCTTTTCCCAAATTTCCATTAGGTACACGCGGTTTAATTTTTCATTGTCATTTAGGTCGATAAGTGAGGGGGAGGTTACAGACGGATGTGTCAGCACTAGCAACAGAGACGGCCAGTAGAGCAGCTCGGTGTTTGATTGTGATTCGTCGCTCATCCCGAATCAGAGATGCGTGCGGCCGGCCGGCAGGCGGGAGCTCGGAATGGTTTGCGAGATCTTGCTGCGATGTTGGCAGACGCCTCGCCGAACGACTCACAGGGCTTTTGTTCGCTGCCAGGTTTCCGTAGACATTCTGTGAGCCTCCATGAATATCTATGATGCTCTGGTTGTCCCCAAAAGTAACCCAATGACAGCTCTCTGCTCGGCACGCACACCTTCGTTACAGACGCCATTCTGAGGGATACGTATAGCGCCACCAGCTATCATGAGTCTGTAGGGGCTGATTCGGGAATATTCCACGATGTCCCATAGCAAATTCTGCATTTTTGACCGAAATTGGCGGAGAAAAAACTGAGCTGCATTAGTTATTGAGTTATTGAGCGCCCCTCGTATTTCTCGCGTTGTTTTTTCTTTCTCTTTTTTGTGGAACGAAACTGCTGAGCTCATCGGTCCCTAACCTTACACTCTACTTAATCTACCTTAAACTAACTTACGCTAAGGACGACATACAAACCCATGCCCGAGGGAGAACTCGAATCTCCGACCGGGGCGCTGCGCGCCCCAGATCGCGCGGATACCCCGCACAGCGCGGTGTTTCCATGTTGCGATGTAACGCAATTACTTGGGAGAAGAAGAATCGTCACTGAGAGTTCCCAAGCTATTTGTAGATTCTGAAAGTACACTAGATTAGGAACACGTAATGTAGGGGGTGTGCGTACGGCTGGTGGAGGGCAGAGGTTCGGGACGATTCAGAAGCCGCTCGTAGTTAGCAGAATTGCTTTGGTAATATGCTACAAGCGCAAGAGTTTATCTCGTCGTGGCGGGAAGGCGGAACTCGGTACACAGATTCGGTGGAAGCGGGGCGTTGCAGTAGCATGTCAGCTGTTGTTAGCGCGGTCCAGTGGCGGTGACCTTGCGTCGAGTTCCGGGAGTCCGAGCTACGACAGATGCTGATGAAGCCTGCTAACACGCCCTGCTGCGTGCGAGGCTGCTGTTATTGCTAAGCGCGGATCGGTGCGTCCTGCCGGGCAACGGCACCTGACAAGCGCAGACGTCCAAGCAGCGAACCCCACACCGGTGGCTGACTGGTGATCGCCGCGAGGGCCCCAGTTCGACTCCTACCCACCGGATGGACCCTCTTGCTAGGGTGACGACAGAGCAGAGGTGAACTCACGACGGAAGCTAGCCCTACGATTGCCGACGACCTGAATACCCGCCGAATGAGCTGATCGATGTTTCAGTGTCGTTCCTGGACAGGCGTGCAGTGTTTATACGCGTCGAAGCGAGTCTTTTTATGGTGTGGCGGCTGCTTAAGTCTCGTTTCCCGCATATTACACTACCATTTGTGGTAATCGCCTGGGCACTGCCTAGTAGCCGTCGACGCCGTAGCGCGAAGCTGGTTTTGTTTGTGGCCGCAGACAGCACGCTTTACGGCATCGAGCCTGTCCAATGAGGAGGGCCCCTGTACAGTAGCATGAGACACCGGCAACAATAGTTTTCGGGCGATGCTAATTATCCACATAAGCAAAAATAACTTATTACCAAATCAGGTAGTACAGCAGTCTTTGATTAAATTGTAACTTAACATCCAGCCGTACGGTCAACCAATCTTATAGCCAAACTACACATAAAAATGCTTGAAAAGTAAAAGTGAGTATGATATCACGTTGGTCTTGCCATCCATTTACAGGACTCTAGCCGGCCTCTGTGGCCAAGCTGTTCTGGCGCTTCAGTCTGCAACCGCGCGACCGCTACGGTCGCAGGTTCGAATCCTGCCTCGGGCATGAATATGTGTGTGATGTCCTTAGGTTAGTTAGGTTTAAGTAGTTCTAAGTTCTAGGGGACTGATGACCTCAGATGTTAAGTCCCATAGTGCTCAGAGCCAACTGAACCATTTGAACAGGACTCTACAATACTGCATCAATTTATTTCCTACTTGTATTTTTCCATTTGAATTCCTTTCGCCGGCCGGTGTGGCCGTGCGGTTAAAGGCGCTTCAGTCTGGAACCGCGTGACCGCTACGGTCGCAGGTTCGAATCCTGCCTCGAGCATGGATGTGTGTGATGTCCTTAGGTTAGTTAGGTTTAATTAGTTCTAAGTTCTAGGCGACTGATGACCTCAGAAGTTAAGCCGCATAGTGCTCAGAGCCATTTGAACCATTTGAATTCCTTTCGTTTGTTAATGAGATCGTATAGTGTCAGTTTTAGTAATTTGTTTTTATTTCAGTCAATGTTACTTCACCGATATTTGCTGCAAATATTTGCTAAGTCCTCACAATGTTAGTAATAAGAGCGTACTTACTATAAAATTTAATTTAATGTATGAAGATTACAGAAGTGGCAACTTATTAAGAGATGTTGCTACATTTAACTATCTAAAAATTTTCTTCAGAAAGAAAGAGACATATAAATACACCTGCAACGTAAGTGACTCAGCTAAATTAATAATAAATAAATAATAAAAAATAATCTCTCAAATACTAGATACTCACATGTCTATATCTAATGACAGACGCTCCGATCACTTCCCAATTACTTCCAAGATTAAAATATGGGCGAGATTGAGCAAACAAACAAATGTAAAGAAAACCCAAAGCCAAAACGTAAAATATAAAATTCATCTTCTACAGGCACAAAGCGATATCATAATAAATCCTAGGAAAGATTCATTGTTAATGTTGAACATGACATTCCTGGAAGACAGAATATAGGGTTTAAATTTATGAACTACTTGAATAAAACGGAGAAAGATACTGCAAATATTAATACGCTAATACAAAGTCAATGGATACACCACTACAGAAATTTATAGTATGGTGAAGAAAGTAGTTCTACAAAAATTGATAATAACTTCGTAGATAAATTAAATATAATAGAAAGCTGCTTAAAACGTAACAAAGAATAGAAAAGCTTCCGGCCTTCATGGTATTAATGCTGAATTAATCAAATATGTAGGAACTCTTTTAGAATTTTGCTTCCTTCTTTCTTTAAACGTGTGTGGGAAGAATTGTTCTCTTCCTGGGTAGTGGAACACAGCTAAAGTTATTTCTATTTTTAAATAAGGAAATAGGAAAGACACAGGAAATTGTAGAGAAATATGTTTAATAAACGACAGATATAAAATTTATGGGAAAATATTGAATGAAATGCTGATGCAATAATCTCAGAATAACAATCAGCCTTCAGAAAGGGATTTTTGTATAATGATAATATATTTATAAGAAGATAAATTATTGAAAAACGTCGGGAATTAGGCTTAGAAACGCATTTAGCATTATTGATTTTGAGATAGCCTTTGATAGAGTAAGAAGACTCCCTTCGTGGAAAGTCCTGAAAATGAAAGGCTCTCCTAAGCATCTCGTTAATATCATAAAGAGTCGATACATAAATACAAATTCGGAAATGTCAGATGAAATTTTAATAAATCAAGCTGTTCGACAAGGGGGCAGTCAATCATCAATTTCATTTAATTTATATATTGATGACTTGCTTATGAAGCGGAAGGATGACATACACTTAGGAATTAAAATAGGATTGTACAGGATGGCGGGTATGGGCAGGCGGTGGGCGTTGTGGAATAATAGGGTAATTTTTAGAGAAAGGCCATTTATTGGCTAAAGCATGATGAAAAGGGGCTACATAGGCCTAGGGAGGTGAGGGTGAGCCAGAGCTTACAATTTGGCGAACATTGTTCGCGAAGCTACCGAAAGTTGTTGTCTGCCAAAACTAAGTCCACAGTGCCGCAGCACCGGGAGAAACAGGAGATATTCGGTGCTACAGGGCGCGCATCCGACTCGCGGGTGAGCAAGAATACAAGAGAGCGAGCCCGGCGACGGGCGGCCGGGTATGTTCGACGCACCACGCGGCTTCCTCCGCCCTGATTGGTCAGGACCGAGCAAACCGTGCGGGCGGCATGGAACTTTCCAGAGCGTTGCCTGCTAAGCGACGCCTGGGGCGGCGTTACCTCGTCAGCACATGAGAGAGGCGCGTGAACAAGGTGCCCTTCATCGGTGCTGACTTCCTGTTACTAAACCGAGGGACGAAAGAATTTACAGGCAGCTAACGCTGCCGGCCGTGGCTTGGCCGCAATGGTAAAATGAAGTTACTGGTTGGAGGCTCATATAGTAAAGTAAAATCTCCTACTGTCTGGCTCATCCTTTACATTCCTCCCCCTTCCGTGGGAGCGGAGAACGTATGTGAATTCGCTCAATCTAATTAGCATTTAAATGTAAACAAAATTAGCTTGCAAAACAAAGTAAACATTACTTGATTAAGAATGGCCCTCACGGAAGACGGCAGGGGTCTTAACCTATGGGAGGATATAGAGACTCTAAAGACCTCCTAGGGGTCGCAAAGGAACTTACACATGTCAACAATATTGTGTGTATACAAGAATCATCATAAAACATCAAAACATTGTAAAACCTCAGAACATCATAAAATATCATAGAATATCAAAACAAAATTAGAACAAAACATAGCAGTGTGAATTAGATAAACATGTCGAGTGTTCTTGTTGCTAAGATGAAGTAAAAATGTCTTTTTTTCTTTTGTTAGAATAAGTTGATAATATAAACATATCACCACTGATGAGTCACTGCGGGGGCGCCTGGCGCGAGGCGGCCTGGTGTGTTGTCCTCAGCGGGCAGCGCGCAGGCCGTCGGCGGGAAGGGGGCATGGTCGTGGCCACGGCCGTGCACTGGAACTCAGCGCAGGGGGAGTATGAGGGGAGATTCACACGTTTCAAAACACAGTTGAAAAGGGAGTTATCACTAAGGGAACACTTCACTACACTACACTAGTTTTTCCACATTAGGTGATATTAGAATTGCACTCTTAAAACTAAGGGAGGGCACATGCCTGATAGGTTCTTGTTTTCTCTTTTCTTTAGTTTAGTCTGTGGCTGTTTGCCATTCATTTAAGTGTACCAACAGGCGAACGTGAGAAATTTGTCCTTTTTTAGCAAGTCATCAATTGACAATGGGAGGTGATCATTTGATATGTTAGACAAAGGTGGTAAGTTAGCTGACAAGGGAATCATGAATGGGCTTTCAGGTATAAAAAACATAATTAAAGGGCGCGCGAATACTGAGTAAGCCGTAGTGGCATGAAACGTCATTAATGGCGTCCCGACAGGAACCGTTTGCTAAAGATCTGCGCGGAGGCTGCGTCAGAGTGGCAGCTGACTGCAAGGCCGAATCTCGCGCTCAGAAAGGCGCGCGGCAGATAATTTCCAAGGCCAGCGCGGCGTCAGGGCTGCACGCGGCTGCTGAGGGGTCTACGACTGTCAAATGCCGACTGTCAAATGCAACAAAATAGAAGTGGGATTACGCGTGACATAAAGCTAGATGAGCTGTTACAGAGGATTCTGTTTAAAATTACATTAACATACATAAATATAGAAATGAAGCACACAAGTATCATATCAAATTGTTGCAAATACCATATCAATAACCAAAAAAAAAGTTAACTGTCTCCTTGGGCTAACCATCCAAGTGTAATAACATTCACATTTTGAGAAGAATTTTCTCGTAACTCAATATATTTGCTGAACACCATTAAGTGAGACTGACAAAGAAAAGTGACACCAGTTTGGTGCAGGTGGGGCGTAGATTGTGTCGTAGGATGTCAACGTTGTAGCTAACGAGAAGAGAGAAATAAAACTCGACGAGATGCTAGAGATTTTCGTAGTGCAAACGGAAAGCGTAAGGAATTGTATTAGAAAAGACTAAGTTGAGCGTAATTTCTGAAGGACTTTCCCTTTATGAAGGTACAGTGCAAGGCGCATCTCCTACTGTCTGGCTCATCCTTTACAGGATCTAGTGTACCACTAAATACTGTTATTTGCTGATGACCAGGTAACTATACAAGAAACAGAAGATAACTTACAAAGAGCAGCATACAGATTGAGCCAAAACAGAATATTTTACAAATTAACTATATCTGCAACTAAGACAAAGATAATGGCTTTCAAAGGAAAGAATCCAGTCTGATCTAAAATAATAATAAATGAGAAAGTTGTAGGCCAAGTGTCTCACTTCAGTTATCTAGGATGTGATATTAGTTTTAACTATGCAAAAACATTCGGAAGAAGGTAAATAAATATCAAGCTATCTGCGGACCAATTGTAGAACTTGGGGAAGAAAAACAATTGAAATTCTATAAAGTTAATGGCGAGGTAGAACGGAAGAGAATGTAAGAGAAGATGTTTATAGAATGACATGAAGTAGATTGCCAAAGAAGATAATGAATTATTGGACGACCAGAAGAAGAGAACTAGGTATACGTAGATGGATGGATAGATTATAGAGACCAGAGCAGGTGATTACAGCATATAATCCTTGGAAAGAGATTCTAATGATGACGGCACACTGATTTTAAGTTTTTACTTTACCATTTTCATGTAATGAGATAGTGTTGTCAAGATACTTTTCCAGACACAAATTAACTGCTGTAGAATCATTTACTTAACGTGTGGTTTTAAGTGAAATGTATAGTAAACAGTGTCGTGTTAGAAAGTTTTAATCAATTTTAGAGATAGTAATCTCATCACATACAGAATAATGACAAACATAAAAGTTGTAACTACGACAAAAAGGCACCCTAATGACTTAAATGAAAAACAAAACGACAAATGGAATTTCGTTCCTATTTACAGATGAAAGTGAATATCCATGCTCCTGACGAGTGAAATTATTTGTTTACGTTTTGTGGGATTTATTTGTTTAGAAATGCATTGGAACGTACGTTTGTTTCGTAATTACTACCTCTGCTAATGCTTATTTTGGGATTATCCACACCTCTTGAAATTGTGTTAACTCTTAAGAGACGAAACATTAAATAAACGTTTCATAAATTAAGAAGAGGACATAAATATACATTATTCCAGCGCCATAGGGAGCGTTGAAAGATGGTCCCTTGTCTCGGCGCTTGGTGCATTAGTATTGCTACATCTCTCCAGCCGTATCAGATTTCTACATCTTATTCAACATCTATGCTCAGCAAACAACTGAGGCTTTGAAGAAAACGTTGTACCAGCTGTTAGTGTTTCTTCTCGTTCCATTCGAGTATGAATTGCGTGAACACTGAGAGCTTAAACGCCATTGTGCTTGTTGTAACAAGTCTAAACTTAGCTTCGCAATCCAACTGGGACCGATAGATAGGTGGCTCTAATATTTTTCGTGCATCACGTCGAGGTAAGAAATACATAAACTTTTTCAAGTGCTCCGTCTGTAGTTCTCACGAAATCAACATTATATTTAAAGAAAACGTAAATTTGACAGCACCGAAAGAAATTTTCCAGTTTGAAAAGAACGAGACTGTATTTATCTCGAGTGTGCTGGACAGTGCTGCAACATCAGCGTTCAGAAGTGAAATGCACTTTCATAGCAGGATAAGGTAAATGCCAACGAAAATATTAGTTATGCGATAGTAATTATACGTAAATCAATGGATACACTACTTTCGTCAAAGTCATTCACTTTAATGCAATATAAATCAATACTTTTGTATTTATTCTGTGTAATTCTTGTGTGGCGATTGGCGGTTGCGTTTTCTGAAACGAAACGTGTTGTAATACAAACATCATACATCATGTAATTCAAATGCTTTAACGATGGTGACCGAGATCTTTTGAGGTGTCCACCAACTGCAAGGAGCAAAGAGCAATACATTAATTTATAATGGTTATCTTGTCCTCAATACCAAGTCTTCTAAAATGTTTGTCATTACAGCTACAAGGATTATTTACTGGAGGGTCTGCAGTAGTCTTCATCAAATTTCAGCATATCACACATGACTGTTATCTTGATGATGCTGTGTAATACTTCCCTGCATGTAATACCTTTGTGGAATTTACAGCTAGTTTCACCCACTGAAAAGAAGTTATATGCCGATGCTTATGAGCTATGATAATTGCACTTTGGTCGAAGCAGTCGTTATGAAACGTGGACCAGTATCTATTAGCGCCATTCGGAACGAAAGGTCCGAGATGGTCACGAAATGGAAACCAGTGTGAAAAATCAAATATTTATTATTTGCAACGGTTAGTTACATCTCGCAGCTATTGCTCAGCATAATCGTCGCTCCGACTTAGACATCTGTCGTAACATTGTACCAACTTTCGAATACCCTCGTCATAGAAGGTAACAGCCGCCTGCGCTTTCCGCCAATTCTCTACGCTGGTCTACAGCTCGTTGTCTGTGACAAAATGTTGTCTTCAAAGCCCGCAGGTCATGTGAGCAGAGGTGAAACTCAGGGGGAGCCAATTACGGGCTGCACTGTGGGCAACGAAACACTTCCAACGGAAAATGCTGTAGGAGGGTTTTAGTTGCTCCCACAGAGTGTGGCCCAGAATTGTCATGAAGGAGGAAACACATGACTGTTATGTTATGTGGGCTGCATGAGATCAGGCAAAAATGTCGCACCAGACCCTTGGCGGCAGACACTATTTTCTAGACATCTTTACATACTCGCTGTGGGCTCAGAATTGAAAAGAGCGAATTGACGCAATTGGCAGACATAATAGAGAAACTACCAAACACACATTTGCAAAGCTTCGTCGGATTTTCACTGTGGTTATCACTTAGCGCCACATATGACCCTACTTTCGAAATAGCTCTGGCATAAGAAACATTATCTGACTCACAGGAAGGACAATAATCGAGACACGTGGTCAGAAGCGGACAGTTAAAGCTCTAAAAATCTCGTCTGCAATGACACTTAAAATTACGGTTGTATTTTTAACAAAGCAGATAACGTGTAATTCGGATAAAAGCCTTTCTTAAAACGAGTTTGTATCGATTGAGACTTAATTTCTTAAACTAAATATTTTGTGTTCGAAAAATACAAACCACCTAATACGAAACGCATCTATTACTCTCATGTGTCCGGTTCAAAGTAGGATGACCAGATTTTAAAGAGAAAAAACTGGGAATGGTGTTTACACTTTATACTTAACTTCATTACTACATTTACACTTACCTTTCTTGTCAATTATCATGATAATTTGCTATCGATAATAAGCCCATGACGACGTAGCAGCTGAAAACTCATAGAAAGTATGTATCTCCGTTTTGGCAATCAGAAAGGAAGATGTACTTACATTACAGATAAATAAAATTCCTTTTCTCAGAGATGACAAAGAATGATATATACTTCTTATTACAATAACCTGAATACATTATCTGCAATGTTTCGTCACTTATTACTTTAAATGGATACAATTTGTTATTCCTAAAAACTATCTAATAATACTAATCAGTTATGAGATGCATTCATACATTTCAGCCTAAGATTTACCTTTGCTGTATCTACCAGAAGAATTTACTGATTATACACCAAGCAGTTCCTTGTTAGAAAGATCATAATCGTAAAGTTGTGTGCAAGATAGTCTGAAAAGAGTTTCCACAAGAGCGGTCATTGAAACAAAACTAGACCGACTTTTATTCTAAAATTTTGTTCATGGCTTTCAGTCACCATCTGTGAAGCAGGCTTAAAGAATAAAAATTTGTTCAGCTGTCGACTGATTATTTCTGCTGTTTAAACGACTTTTTTCGTTATGCAAGTAAATCTTAATCAAAATAAAGTCCTATCTACTACAGCATTTTTACCTGGCTGACGTTAAGCAAAATTAATAATTTTCTCTTCATTTTCATTTCACAAATTTCATATATTTAAATACCGGAATCTTTCTTCCAGAGGCACTTTCTTCGTTACCTAATCTTTGATATCCTATTCCATCACGTCCTTAATATGTTCAAACTCATCGAATAACAAACCTTCATTGAAAGCAGACAGAGGAGTGCCATACTGAGAGCAAAATCTAAGAGAATCTGGAGCATGATTCCGACAAGGCAGATTGTGGCAACGAATCGAAGACAGATCCTCGACGTCTGAATACTGACCTGAAGTCCACTTTTCTTGTAGACATCAAAAAATGTTTCGAATGATTTCAAGAATTGTTTTTCTGTAATAATTTCTTCTTCCACAAGATTTCTTTAACTGCTGTTGTTGTGAATTTATTGACCTTTCTAGAAATTAACTTTCGTATAAGACTGTCAATCAAATTAGAAGTTTTAAAGTGTGAGATAGTCCGACTCTCCATTCGTTTAATATTAGCAACAAAAACATCTCACTGATGTGCTAAAATTCTCAACCATAATGCAGAACAGGTATTAGAGAAGGAATTTAGCATAACTTGAAGGCAATTGCAAAGGGGCCAACAGTATGACTTAACACTTTCAAGAATCTCCAGAACCCTCGCAAAGCAGGAAGAAGAGACAGTCAACGTGTTTTGTTTTTACTTGACAGGCATTCGACCTGCATTCGACACCAGTAAACCCACAGAGTTCTTTCAAGGCAAATGCTCTAACAGCATTTGTTAGAGAATGTTTGTAAATTTCTAACAAAATCACGCCATCAACTGGCAGACCATCTGCTGCTGTTTGAACACCACTGTGCAAAACGTGAGCGCTGCAGCTAACACAAAAAGTGATTTATTTAATTTTGCTTGACGTTTGTGGTAAACATTCTGTGGTCGTTACGGTTGGCTCCCCAAAAATTGGTATTTGTGTTGTCTCCTGAAAATGCACTTACTTTGTCCAGTAAACCAAATTTTCGTAAAATTTTCTCACTTAATTGCATTCATGTATCAGCTGTTTCGTTTAAAACGCCGCAAATATGCAGAATTCTGACTTTTATGCCATAAGCAGAAATGTAGCATCGAACCAGTACTTGAATCTCTTTCAGTTCTTAGTGATATAATACACTAGTTCTTAAAGAAACATATTTTGCCCTTTGTAATTCATTACTGCAAGAGTATGAGGCAAACATGTTAACAAAGGTTGCTTCACTTTTAGCTCTAGCACAACAATATTTAGGCCTGGCGAAAAGCATGCGAACCAAAGAAGAAATACTGTCATTTAATCCAAATCTATGATATGATAGTCGGCGTGATAAGCAAATGTACCTTCTTCAGTAGCCAGTTTTAATTCGGGCATTCCAGAGTGTTTCTCTTAAAAAACAAATCCGTCTTCTTACAACTAGTAGGTCCCAATGACGCTCCCATGTGCTTCTTCTTTGTTGTTTCGTGTGGCCCTGCTATCGTGACCATTTGAAAACACCGATCTGCATACCGCACATCCAACTTTACCGTTTATGTGACTTTCTATAAGAAATAGAAATTCTCTCTTTACCTTTCGTTGAATGAAGACTCCCGCTTGGGATTTTCACCATACCACACTTTCTGAGTTTAATATTCACATTTACCGACTACTGACAATGGTTTGTAGTAACACTGTCCTCACAGTTGCATCATCTGCTGCCTTTCACTTCAGAGTGAGAACTGTCGTATGTTGTTTCAAAAATTGGTGGACTTGAAGTTACATCATTGAGTGCCGTGACATCTGCCAACAATACGCCATCGTTTCGTTTGACAGGAGACTGTTAACGACAAGCGTGCGTAAATGCCAAACTGTCACTGTTAACATAAGCTGCATCGCTCACAATCTTCACAAAATTAACTTTCATATAGTTACAGTTCCAGTAGGAGAAATGGGTTGAGTGAAGCTCCTTTATATCTCCTTTGGTTTTGGTTTGCTTTTTTCGAGTGGGGCTGGGACAGGTACAGACGTGTTCAAATTATTAAAGACATTTTTTTCCAAAACTTCACATTGATTAGACATATATATCCACATACAGATTATATTTGTACATTCAATACTTTGTATGCATGCCTTTGTTCTTAATCAACATTTTAAGCCTATTTGGCACGGTTTTTATTAACTTTTCACTTGACATTTTAATATCATTGTCTTGGTATCAGATTTTTCTCTAGTTTATACAGGAGATCTTGTTTGGTGGTTATTGTAAATTTCCTTATCCTATGTTTAACAACAGCCTGTAAATTTTCAATTGGGCTCATATCAGGGCTATTCCCTGGCAAGGGAACACCATCAGTCGCTTTTCTTCCTAGTACCTGCAAAACACTTTTGGCTTTGTGGAAAGGGGCACCATCATGCATAAAAAATGGCATCATTTGGGGAAAAAGTTCCTGTTCAGGATTCCTTTGTATTACTCTTGCCTCATTGCCCCTTCAACAATGCGTAATGTGCCAGGACTTGTCACGGACATCACACTTGAGACCATAACGGAAGTTGGATGCTTCACACGTTGCTGCACACACTCAACTTTGAACTGTTCTCCAGGTCTGCGACGAACATACTGGCTGCTTTCTTCCATCACAGTGAGTACAGATTTATCACTGAAGCACGCCTGAAACATGTGTACTAAATTACAAGTTAGAAACGTTGGGAACAGTAGCATAAAAGACCTCAAGAGTCACAAATTTCAAATGTACATTTCTTCAGTATCAATGAAACATCACAATTTCAAGCCAAAACTCCTAACTTTAGATCCACTTGATTTACCATATCATGGCACACATTTTAGCCCAGTCCTCACTTGTCCACTCCTGAAGTTGTTTAGCCCACTGCAATCTTTCGGTTTTCACGGCAGACGTGTTTCTCTTTTTTTAAATATATATAAGAAGATGAAAAGCTGGTTGTTGCTCATATTAACTCCGTACCAAGACAAGAAAGCCACTATTCAAGGGAAAAAAACGGGGTGACAAACAATACTTAAGAGAAGACTGACTGTTTATAGTTTATTCAAGGAATTCCAAAGCCAACATGGAGACACTAACATTACATACGGCTTCTATGCAAAAGTCTTTACAGACAAATTCCCCAAATTAAAATTTCATCGTTTGTCAAATGACACTTGTTCTGCATGCGACCTTCTTAAAGCCACACTGAGGTGTGATCCCAATAATAAATACAATAAACTGCAGCTAGAACGCCATCACCGAAAAGCAAAGAAAGCTATGGATTTAATGAAAGCTGACACAATCAAGAGTCAAGGGCCTAACTCGCGATTATGTACAGCTGCAATGGATTTGCAAAAAGTGATTTCTCTTCCTTCATTAAGGCACAGTGAAATGTACTACTTACGACAGCTCTCAAATTACAACTTTTGCATTCATGTTGGTGATAATCAAACCGGCCACATGTTTATTTGGCATTAGACCGTATGTGGCTGGGGTGGGAATGAAATTGCTTCCTGTGTGCACAAAGCTTTTACTTCGATACTTATTAGTAAAAAGAAACTAATAATGTGGAGTGACAAGTGCTATGAGCAGAACAAAAACAAGATGATCATGTTTCTGTGGGTTTACCTTACAGCTAAGGGTTCCTTTACGGAAATAGAAAACAAGGTTTTGGTTAAAGGTCGCTCTTTTATGTCTTGCGATCGTGAGTTTGCTCAATTGAGAAACGAAAGACGCTAAATGTTTGCGAAGTTCCAAAAGATTTAGTCGGCCTCGTCACTGAAGCTACGCACACAACACCATTCACAGGATTTTACGACTGTAAGTCAGCTGCTGAAAAATATATGAATCTCGCCAATGTGCGGGCGGGGGTACTCCAAGTTCGGTCGGTCAACTCTTAGTGAAATTGGAGAGTTCAAGGAATATTACATCTTGAAGAGAAACGTGAAGCCTTCGGATCTTCAACATGTGCTGCTGGAAAACTACATCGTGAACGTAAGCTGTCTGAAGAAGAGAGAAGGACTTTAGCTAAAGTGATACCATTTGTAAAAAGAGGATAATAAGTGGTTTCACGAGAAAATTGTGAAATGAATGAAAATGGACATGATGGCATTTGTATCGTTATTTATGTTAGACCCATTGCAAACAGAACGTTTCATTTTCTTCAAATTTTGTATCATTTGGTTCTTAAATCCATTACCATAGTAAAAACGCGAGTGACACGAAACCTATATAGTTTTTGTGTTTGTATAGTGATCGCCAACTATTATACTGCTTTTGTTGAGGTGCTATACATATTTTGTTGATTACCTCTAAACAGTTTTTTTAGCGTTTGGCCCATTATTTACTTAAATACCAAAATTATTGTTGCAATAAATTTCTTTCCATAGCAACAATCAATCGGGACTATTATGTACCTCGGAAGATTTTTAGGGGCACCTAGGCATTTATTTGAAAACCGGGACTGCCCCGGAAAAACCGGGACGTTTCGTCAACCTAGTTTAAAGTAATGTCTGCGAACTAGCTATTACACGCTAGGAAGTAGTAAAAGCTACAATGGTTGTTACAAGCAGTTACTGGAGCGCCGACACGCTGCCTCGCACGTAGAGCGTCCTGACATCTGGTGGCGTTTCCTCGCAGTGTCGCTACTCGTTGCAGTGGTGCCCGGCAGGTGGCAGTCAGGAGCACTGGACGCGCTGCAGACTCGGCGGGAGAATTTCTAACCTACTTTTCTTATTTCCCCGTGTACCACATTCAACGCAACACGACATTTACATGTATATTTCTACTGTTATCTACTGTTTCATGCGCATCTGAATATAACATGCAAAAACAAGGTGTGTCGTTTATATACAGCTCCTGTGAAAGCTCTGAGTCAAAAGTAATGGCAGTCGGTGTTTTGCGTATACACATTCGTGGAGACTGTGGTGTGATATAAGAGGAGGATAAAGGCTGAGAGTTACATTGTAGTTGACATATTTACTGTGGAGCATTAATAAAACTATAATGAGGTTTCTAATTCTTTTGTAAACCGTGTAGGCATGTGGGCGTTATGCGTGATTAATTTTGTGTGCGCACATGCAGTCACGAACTTCCACTGTAACGATACACAAACATTTTCTCAAATTGGGGCCAAGAAGTGATGCCAGAGCAGAAAAATTGTTGCAGATAACACATTTCATGTGTGCGAAGAAAACGTGAAACATTTTCTTGAACAAAACGAGACATAAAGGTTTAAGATATTCCTTACACAGAAGAGGATATCAGAGCAGCTATATATTCGAAAAGAAAAGGAGCAAGGCACCACGAATCTATAAAACGTGTCTGTAAAGTAATTCTGTATTATACGAAAAAGAAGTAAATGGCAGCAGTGCTGTCCGTGAGCATCATGCTGCAGGAGCATAAAAGTGGATAGCTCAGTAAACTTACAAATGCTGACGTACGACATTGAGTTGTGACGTTTATTGAGGAGAATAAATTATTAATTAATTGGTAAGGAACAGTGCTATTTGAAGGTTATTAAAAGATGAGACGGTGATAGTGAGATAAAATAATGTAAACAATATAATGGAATTTCTAACAGTGTTCAAATAGTGGATACTACCATTTGAATTATTTCATGTTTATGCGTAGAAGAGATGAAATGAAGTAAAAGAAGAACTACAAAACACTAGTTACTTCTTTATTACATCACAAGGCGAACAGTATAAAATGACGCAAATTATGACAGACGTAGTAAAAACTGTTGATTTGAAGAGACACTAAAAGAGATTCCTATTGGAGGACGCGGCACAATTGGGCCTCTTTACAATGTGATATTAAATAACATAACGCCCCACACTTGATGATTTAGACACAGTATCAAAGCTGATATTACGTTCAATGGAAATAAATGAAAACTGTTGGAGGATTACCAATATAACAATTAAAATTACTTCGCTCTGGAAGAGAATTACGTAAGACGGCGTACACGAAACATAAATTTTCTTCACCAAACGAAGAATTGGCAGAGTCAAAGCAAGCAAGGCAGACTTCCATCTAAAGCGTATTTGGAAGTAAGCTAACATGAATCGATTGTTTCACCATCTTAAAACGTTATACGGTCAACTAAGTATAATGCCATTGGACAAGATTCGTGCCTACAAATCCAATTTCTCATCATACATTTTCTTATTGCGTCATCCCTTGTGGGAAATTTGTAACAACTTTGCATCAGTCATAAACAAAACTGACCGCCACAGCGTCATGAATACAAAATTTAGTGTGGGCTGATGTGCTGCTGACTCCTGTTTAGCAAAGAGAAATTCTTACGTGACCCATTATGGACAAAAACCGCCAGAACCAACATTCCCCCAGTGTATGTAAGATGCTGCACTATGACTGTATACGAAACCCTAAACTGCTTCGTTTTGTTACCACAGTAGTGGTAATAAGTCATGAAAGTCTCTTCGGGTTTGCTGCCGGATCCTAAAATCAACTTGACTCGATATTTCGGCGATCCAACTGGTCGCCATCTTCAGGAAAAAGCGGCTTCTGCTGATGAGTCCCGCTGAGAACTGGTGAGAACTCAGCGGGACTCATCAGCAGAAGCAGCATTTTCCTGAAGATGGGGACCAGTTGGATCGCCGAAATATCGAGTTAAATGGATTTTAGGATCCGGCAGCAAACCCGAAGAGACTTTCATACACTAAGCTGCTACTCGCAACTGAACTTTAAAATATATTGCTGTTATTGAAATTTCGTTCTGTTATGATATATAATTTTACGATAATGACAGATGCTGAACAAATGAATTAAAATTTGTGCTACCACCAGGACTCTCACCGAAGTGTCTTGCTTATTAGGCAGATGGGTTAGCCATTGCACCATCGTAACAGATATGTCACACGGCTGCATGGAGCTCTGTTACGGAAGGCGTTCCGCTCAGCTAGTCCACGCATCAGTGATGCATATACCGCTACAATGGTGTAATGGCCATCATATCCACCCAGTCAGTTGAAGATCTGCATTCAGGTCCTGGTCAAGGCACAAATTTCAGTTCATTTTGTAAGTAGGCTGTTTAGTTTCTTATATCGGTAACGCCGCCGCCACGTAGCGCTCTCTGTATGAAAATCACTGGCTGTGCTGTGTGCAGTCTGTGGCTAGTTTGCATTGTTGTCTGCCATTTTAGTGTTGGGCAGCTGGACGTGAACAGCGCGTAGCGTTGCGCAGTTGGAAGTGAGCCGCCAGCAGTGGTGGATGTGGGGAGAGAAATGGCGGAGTTTTGAAATTTGTAAAAATGGATGTCATGAACTGCTATATATATTATGATCATTAAGGTAAATACATTGTTTGTTCTCTATTAAAATCTTTCATTTGCTAACTATGCCTATCAGTAGTTAGTGCCTTCAGTAGTTTGAATCTTTTATTTAGCTGGGAGTAGTGGCGCTCGCTGTATTGCAGTAGTTCGAGTAACGAAGATTTTTGGTGAGGTAAGTGATTTGTGAAACGTATAGGTTAATGTTAGTCAGGGCCATTCTTTTGTAGGGATTTTTGAAAGTCAGATTGCGTTGCGCTAAAAATATTGTATGTCAGTTTAAGCACAGCCTTGTATAATTTTTCAAAGGGGACGTTTCAATTTCTTCAACTTACATCATTACAGTAGATCAAGTTGAAACTCTTATGTCTCAAGGAAAATTTAATTATATCAGACCGACATATTATTTTCATTACAGATTTGTGTTTGGGACGTATAAACACCCTAGAAACTGGACTTTCATGCTGTTGGCAGCTCTTCGTAAATGATTAGCATTTTACCAACGTTTCGTTGAAATTGGGATTAGCTATAGATAAAAGCTATGAACAATTCTGATGTGGAGGTTTAATTCTACATTATATTCATTTGGTTAGTTCCATGTTGTGATCGGTGTAGTAGTATCTGAGTGTATTTGTTTCCGTTTGTGGTCGTATCACTGTACCTGGACCCTTTTTGCAGAAGTATATGCGATGCTTCCATCCTGGTCTGTCATAGCAATATTTGTGCGGGCACCAAATGAACTTTATGCGCTGTATGCGTATCAAAACACGTTTGTTCTGTAAGCTTGGTTCCTTTCTGTGCTGCTAAGGCGGAGTTTTACGACGTGCTTCAGGCAAAATTTTCCGCCAACTTCTTATACCTTCTTCATGATATACTAATGATTTTCTTTTCATTCATCTATGTCCTTTCCATTTTATACCTATTTATGCTGGATGGATTACATATCCAGTTACTCTTGCGTCCATTTTTCATTTTATTTGGCTTAATGACAATTGGGTTAAATACCCAGATATTTTTAGGTGTGTTTCTATTACTTTAATTTATTTTACCCTCATATTCGTACAAGATAGAACCATGGCACTTCCTCTTTTTGTTTTTAATAGATAATTTGATGATGCCTCAAAAGGGCGAAAAGTGTTATCGATATTAAATAATTTAGCAACCAAGACTGTTTTTATTTTGAGAGTCTTTGCGTCATACTGATGGGAACTCTCAGTGAAGCTTTGGTGTCACATTTCTCTAGTTTTCCAAGGATATGTGGTAACTGTGTGGTTGGATCTCTCACTCCTGATTCATTGCCTCCGCCGACGGTTTAGAGAGAAAATAGATGTCGGCTCCAAGAGACTATGGAAGGATCAGTTTCTTCTATGTAGGTTGCCTCTTACTTGGCAGTTGATGTGTGCTGCAGAAATTGGAGTCAGATCATAAGATTCCCCAGAACTTCGTATTTAAAAATATTAACAATATCGTTGCTGATTCCGACTCCTAGAACAGACAGATTCTGTGTCGTTTAACGTCCCGCAATCCGTCCGTGGCAGATAAAACACATTTTCCGCTAACACTTATTGTTCCAGAACTAAGAGCCAGGCTGTAACAAAATTTGATGCTTATACATTGTTGCACTGAGTTACGTCACGATCCGTCACATGTACCTCGTGTTCCTGGCTGGAGCAGAAAGATCATCAGTCTACCTAGTTTGATAATACACGACATCTCTCTCCATTTTTATATGCATACAAGCATACACTGCCATTTAAACATCGTTCTACTTATAGAACGTCTTCAAAAAATTGGTTCAAATGGCTCTGAGCACAATGGGACTTAACTTCTGAGGTCATCAGTCCCCTAGAACTTAGAACTACTTAAACCTAATTAACCTAAGGACATCACACACACCCAAGCCCGAGGCAGGATTCGAACCTGAGATGGTAGTGGTCGTGCGGTTCCAGACTGTAGTGCCTAGAACCGCTCGGCCACTTCGGCCGGCAGAACGTTTTCAAACAAAGCTTTCAGTCCACTCACCTCCCATACAGGAATGCGGTAAATCCAATAAAACTAAAAAACGTAAAGATAGGAACATGCGGACAGAATACATCACGGGTGTTTATGATCCACTACACTGTTGAAGGATAAATCGAGGTAATGTAAAATTATGCGCTTAATACACATCAAAGAATGTAGGTTATACACAGAAGAATGGAACAGAGGTTCAAAAGCAAACAGCACAAGTTGGATCAGGTACAAACAAAATAAAGAAAAGGAAAATCTCAAAGGGAACACAGCAAGCATTAAAGAGAGGGCTAGAGTGTCAGGCAAATGTTTTAGGAACGTGAGACTAAATGATGGATTAGACAAAACTAGTTTGAAGAGTCTCCGACAGAATGTGAGGAGATATATCACAAATTTGATAAAGGAAACAACCGAAAACAATTTCAAGAAAATAAGCCAGACACTTACATCGGGCAGACAACAAAATTCCATCTACCAAGATGATACCTTGTATACTAACTAATAATAGAAAGAATACTGCAAAAGCGTTTCATGATTCCTTCAATTGTATCTGTAGTTACAGGTATCGGTCCAAAATACAGTTTGTTACTAATGAAAGTAATGATGTTCCCGAAACAGTGTCACATGTTTGGTGTATAACGGCATTCTAGGTGTGAAGAAAGGAAGTCGCCAGGAGATGATGGTCTTGCAATAGAAACGGATACAGCTGGTGGAAAAAATAATGTAAAGGGAAGTTTTAAGTTGTTTTTCCAGAGTATCTATAAAAGACTGTTCTTCAAAAACTAGCACAATGCTATAAATAATATAGTTCAGCCGGCCGGAGTAGCCGAGCGGTTGTAGGCCTTACAGTCTGGAACCGCGCGACCGCTACGGTCGCAGGTTCGAATCCTGCCTCGGGCATGGGTGTGTGTCATGTCCTTAGGTTAGTTAGGTTTAAGTAGTTCTAATTTCTAGGGGACTGATGACCTCAGAAGTTAAGTCCCATAGTGCTCAGAGCCATTTGAACCAATATAGTTCACAAATAAGGAAACAGAAACCACATGAAGGCCACAGACTCACGAGCGTCCTCTCCCTGGTGTGCAAGCTCTTCACCAAAAATTGCCTGCAATCGCAGAAATAAAAGAATCATAGGACCGTAATTCGGCAAAATGAAAAACTAACGACTTACAGACTTGCACTGCTACCCATGAAAACTGCAACACCAGGAAGATCGCAAGTACCAAAGCACTACTAATTATACTTGTGCAGGATAATGGAAGGAATGCTTGATTAAATTAGTACATGATTTATGGGAATAAACCGCGCGAAATTTATTACACACTGCTTTCATCTCTGGCAGCTGCAATGCTTTTAACTCGACTGGGCTTGAGGACAGGACTCCAGACCGTTTACAATTAAGACCATAAGCAGCTACTGGCGAGTGTGGCCATTCTTTCGGTAGCCCATCACAGGTTTTCTCTGGGTGAGAGATCAGGAGAACATGCTGACCACGGAAATACCCTTTGTATCGAGAAAGGTCAGGACAGTAAGGGCAATGTGCGCTCTTGTGTTGTCTTCTTGTAAGATGTTGTCACGGATACATCGAAGATATGGAACAGCCACCACCCTTATTAGGCCGGAGATATAATGGATCCTGTCCAAATTACCAGCTGTGCCAAACAGAGGTGTTCCTGGACTGGGTTGGGTTGTTGTGGGGGAGGAGACCAGACAGCGAGGTCATCGGTCTCACCGGGTTAGGGTGGACGGGGAAGGAAGTCGGCCGAGCCCTTTCAAAGGAACCATCCCGGCATTTGTTGGAACGATTTAGGGAAATCATGGAAAACCTGAATCAGGATGGCCGGACGCGGGTTTGAACCGTCGTCCTTCCGAATGTGAGTCCAGTGTGCTGACCACTGCGCATCCTCGCTCGGTGGTGTTCCTGTTACGTGCACGATAGTACGATGCTGTGTGCTGGCCCCACATGCTAACGATGACCGATGACTGCACTGTGGCAACATTTGTTCTCCTCGGAGCCTCCCTACTTGGACACGTCTATGGTAAACCTGCGGGAAGAATCGGCACAGAAAAGACGACATGGCGCCAGTCATGTGCCACTGGGAGTCACAATCTCGGTGTTTGTCTCTTGGCAAGGCGAGCCGCAAATACATCGTAAGAGGGCCGGGAAGAGAGAGAGAGAGAGAGAGAGAGAGAGAGAGAGAGAGAGAATCTTTCCGTAAAAGAATTATTCGGTTGAAACGGAAATCGTTAGATCTGCCGTACATGTACTGACGAACGAAGGACTGATAGAGTTGTGGAAGCCGTTGCACAAGTAACTGTATGGGACGCAATTTAGGAACAATTTAATATGTATTCAGATGTAAAATCACAAGTAACGTTAGTTTCGAACAATAATAATTATTAAAAGAATGCTCTATATTGTTTGTATAACATAGTGGTAATTTCGTAATAAACAGGGTGATTATAATTACAGTTAAACTTTCAAAACGCTGTAGGAATAACACCACTGGCAAGAATGATGTCAAATTTCCATTGAATGGTATCGGAGAAGGGGGAAAACGTATGGCAGAAGAAAAAAAATAGTGTGAAAATTAATCAATAGATGGCACTGCTTGTGCCAGAATACGTAAAAGAAAACACACGTCATGCGCACGACCTATTGAAGTTGGTATAGACACGCCAGGTATATGGCTTTTCCTCCTTTCGCGTCTGCGATGTTCGCCATGACTGCCTCACTGCAGGATCGCGCTCTGCTTGTAAAGCTGTATTGCCAGAATGATGACTCTGCACACGTCGCTCTGCAAAAGTTCCGGACACTGAAGGGGATGATGATGATGTTTGGTTTGTGGGGCGCTCAACTGCGTTGTTATCAGCGCCCGTACAATTTCCCAACCTTTGCTCAGTCCAATTTCGCCACTTTCCTGGATGATGATGAAATGATAAGGACAACACAAACACCCAGTCATCTCGAGGCAGGTGAAAATCCCTGACCCCGCCGGGAATCGAACCCGGGACCCCGTGCTCGGGAAGCGAGAACGCTACCGCGAGACCACGAGCGGCGGACGTGGACACTGAAGGGTTTGAAAAACGGCGTTGGTCCGATAACTGCCCTGGGTCTGGAGATAATGATTCGGAAATTCGAGTAGACGGGTTCTTTTAGTGTGCAACTTGTTGGAGGGAGGAAACGAAGTGATTCCACGTCAGTACAAGCAGTGGCCACACCAGTGCACGAGGAGACGAGTGGTGGTGAGCAAACGTGTAGTGTACGGAGAACTGCCCGAACGTTGGACATATCTGTGATGAAGATGATGCGGTTGGTTGGTTGGTTGGTTTGGGGAAGGAGACCAGACAGCGTGATCATCGGTCTCATCGGATTAGGGAAGGATGGGGAAGGAAGTCGCCCGTGCCCTTTCAGAGGAACCATGCCGGCATTTGCCTGGAGTGGATGATGCGGTCTCGTACTCCAAGGAGCGTAGGGGACGATGCGGGAGACCCGCACCACGGACTAGGTGCGAGCACAGACTAGGCAAGGTCCTAGCGGAAGTGGTTTGCCGTTACCTTCCTCCAAACGTAATGGTGACGAAGGATGATGATGAAGACGACACAACAACATCCATTCATCTCGAGGCAGGGAAAATCCCTGACGCCGTCGGGTATCGAACCCGGGACCCCGTGCGCGGGAAGCGAGAACGCTACCGCAAGACCGCGAGCTGCGAGCACGAAACATCCTTCTTTGCTATCCGTTAAAAGTTGCCCGTGGGCTGCCAGCAAGACAGATCTTTGCTTTAGAATTTCTCGCTCGCGTGGAAGTGGACAATGATTGGCTGTGGAAGATTTTGTGGACAGACGAAGCCCACTTCCACCTGCCAGGTTATGTTAATACACAGAATTGTCGAATATGGGCAACGGAAAATGCACACGCAATAAAACCACTTCGTCCTGAAAATGTCACTGTGTGGTGCGGATTTACGGCATCATTTATCATACGACTTTTTTTTTTCGAAGAGACGTAAGCTTCCTCTCCTGTTACTTGTACCGTCACTGGTATGCGCTATGAGTGTCTCTTGAGCAACCACGTCATTCCAGCTCTCCAAAATCGTGGATGTGTGTATGGGATTATTTTTATGCAAGATGGCGCACCTGCGCACATTGTAAATCCAGTTAAGCAGCTGCTCAGGCTCCATTTCGGAAATTCTAGAATTATCAGCAGCCATTTCCTTACAGCCTGACCGCCCCGATCACCCAGTCTTAATCCGTGTGACTTCTGGCTGTGCGGCTGTCTGAAAGATGTCATGCTCAGTGTCCCAACTGCAAACTTAGCTGCATGGAAGGCACGCGTTGCGCAACACATTGTGAACGTGACCCCGGAAACTCTTGGATTAGTTGTGGAACATGCTTTTCTCGATTTCAACGTGTTACAGAAAACGGTGGACAGCATATTGCACATGTTTTCCGCCAGTCACATGAAAATTATGAATCCGATTTGATTTTGATTCATGCTTTTTATGCGGTTTTTGTCCTTGGGACAATTAAAAACCAATGTGATCCATGCTTTTATGCGGCTTTTGGCCTCAGGACAATTAAAAACCGATTTTTCCCGTCCGATGTGATATGACCTCGCCATGGTGGATGGGCTTACGTAACTAACAGTATCACACCTGCACACCCATACACTGTGTGGGTAGTACAGTTTCTTTAACATCGAACGTATACCTTAGGCATTGTTGTATGATTCATTTGTCATTTGTAGTCGACCACTATTAAATTAGGATGCTTACGGCGCCATCTACTGCTACATTTTGCAGCTATTTATTTTTCTTCTGCCATACGTTTTCCCCCTTATCCGATGATATTCCGTTGCAATTTGACGTCATTCTGACCAGTGGAGTCATTTCTACAGCGGTTATAAAGTTAAATTCAGTTATAGTCACCCTGTAAAACTTAACACATTGGAAAAAGCCTCGATTTGTTATAAGGAAGTAATCGTCTCATATACATGCACACGCAAATGAAACCAACACTTACACGGAAATAAGCGAACATAAGAATAAATTCACACCCTGGATTAAAATACGATGGGCCACAGAAAAGTTAGCATAACTGATAAGCCACGCGATCGGTAGCCCGTGTAGAAATTCTCCTTTACAGAGGTACAAAAAATATGGAAACGTGTAGGATGAAAGCAAATTCTCGTGTGATCTAAATTCAAGTTGATCAGCACGCATGAGTGCAAAATAGCGTTGAGCTGAAGGCTCTCCAAGTGGGGAAGGGCTCGTGACCTAGTTTAGCTAACAAACACTAAGAAACACCGAACTCACGAAATTTATTCAAATAGCGTAAAGTTACACACGCACGGGAAGTTAAAGAAATCACAGAAAGAGAAGATGTGGTTTTCAGAGGGGAAGGACTATTGAACCAGATGAGAGGCACTTCATGTGTTACCATTTCACACGCCACCAGAAACACGAATCTCCTGAAAAGAATTTAAAGCTGAAACACGGAAAAAGAATTCTAACACGACAAAAGCATCACGTACATACATACACACACACACACACACACACACACACACACACACACACACACACACACACGCACGCACGCACGCATACACACAGACACGCTCCTAAAAGATTTACACCAACTCAAGCGAGACTTGGATCAAGAATTCTTCCATCTCTAAGTAGCGGTAGGACAAGGAGTCGCGTTAAATAACCAGAATATTAATAAACACCGTCGCAGCCCCTAAATGAAATACGTATTCCGGTTTCAGTTACCATGGTTACAGTTCCAAAAAACCTATTAAGAGCTCAACTGCGACCAAATCCTTATACCTTCCAACTACCGTAATTTACATGAAAGGAGATGACCAGAGCAGACAACCTCACATTCCGAAGACCAAAAGAACAATGATGATCCACGTTACTAGACGGAGGTCCAAAGGATGTAGCGGAAATGGGCAGATCAATACGTTCCGGCTATCTTTGTCAATCTTCACAGTAGCTGCTGAGCAGTGTCCGCTGATGTTTCTCAGGACTCACAGACGCTATGTAACCTCACATAAAAGGTGTCTAAACTGCAAGTGCCACTCAAGGAGTCCCACCTCAAGAACCAAAGTAGGTGGAAACATCTCGCACAAACATTCACACATTTTCCTTAGCAGACGAGATTAGGAATGGGAAAGGTAAACACAGAAATATAACATAGAAATTAAATGATAAAATGAAGCAGAGGACTATATACTGATCGTTGTTGTTGTGGTCTTCAGTCCAGAGACTGGTTTGATGCTCCTCTCCATGCTACTCCATCCTGTGCAAGCTTCTTCATCTCCCAGTACCTACTGCAACCTACATCCTCCTGAATCTGCTTAGTGTATTCATCTCATGGTCTCCCTCTAGGATTTTTACCCTTCACGCTGCCCTCCAATACTAAATTGGTGATCCCTTGATGCCTCAGAATATGTCCTACCAACCGATCTCTTCTTCTAGTCAAGATGTGCCACAAACTCATCTTCTCCCCAGTTCTGTTCAATACCTAGTTATTATGTGATCTACCCATCTAATGTTCAGCATTCTTCTGTAGCACCACATTTCGAAAGCTTCTATTCTCTTTTTGTCTAAACTATTCATCGTACACGTTTCACTTCCATACATGGCTATACTCGATACAAATACTTTCAGAAACTACTTCCTGACCATTGCGAGTCTACATTTTATATCCTCTCTACTTCGGCCATCATTAGTTATTTTGCTCCCCAAATAACATAACTCATTTACTACTTTACGCGTCTCATTTCCTATCTAATTCCTTCAGCATCACCCGATATATATTGATGAGCCAGAACATTATGACCGCCTACGTGATAGTCGGTACGTCTACATTCGACGCGGATAACAGCTGGGACACGTCGTGTCATGGAAGCAGTGACGCGCCCTGGTAGAGCACTAGATGGTGCTGGCAGCATATCTGCTCACACAAGTTACTTAATTCTCGTAAATTCCGGGATGGAGGGCGATGACCTCTGACGCCAAGTTCAGTCACATCCCTGATGTGTTCGATGGGGTTAAGATCTGGCGAGTTGGGGGACCATAAAATGAACTGGAACTGGCCGCCGTGTTCCTCGGACCGCTCTATAACACTCCTAGCCTTACGACATGACGTATTATCTTCTTGGAAAATGCCAGTGCCTTCGGGGAACATGATCGTCATGAAGGGGTGTACGTAGTCTGCAATACTCCCTGGTCATACCGGTCCCTCGTACGACCTCCACTGGACACATGGATGTCCATGTGTATGTTCCCCAGAGCACAATGGAGCCGTCTCCAACTCGTCTCCGTCCCGGAATACAGGTGTCACGGAGCTGTTCCTCTGCAAGACGACGGATTCGAGCCCTACCATCGGCATGATGAAGAAGGTATCGGAACGTATCAGACCATACAATGCCCTGTCACTGCGCGAAGGCCCAGTACTGGTGAACACGCAACCATTTCGGTCGTAGTTGCCGATGTCGTGGTGTTAACATTGCTACATGCATGGGTCGCCGGCTGCGGAGGCCCGTTATTAGGAGTATTCGGGGCATTGTGTGCTCAGACATATTTTTACTCTGCCCAGCGCTGAAGTCTGATGTTAGTTCGCCGCCTGTCTTGCTTTTCCATTCTTCTCAGCCTATGGCGCCCGCCTTCTGTAATGAAGGCTGGTCGCCCAACCACACGAAGTTTGGACGTGGCGCCACCTTGGTTTCTCCACGTGTTGAAGGCACTCACCACAGCCCTCCTCGAACATCAAACAAGCCGTGCAGTTTTCTAAATGCTCGTTCCGAGCCTCCGGGCGCACCATATGCCCTCGGTCAAAGTACACTCCTGGAAATTGAAATAAGAACACCGTGAATTCATTGTCCCAGGAAGGGGAAACGTTATTGACACATTCCTGGGGTCAGATACATCACATGATCACACTGACAGAACCACAGGAACATAGACACAGGCAACAGAGCACGCACAATGTCGGCACTAGTACAGTGTATATCCACCTTTCGCAGCAATGCAGGCTGCTATTCTCCCATGGAGACGATCGTAGAGATGCTGGATGTAGTCCTGTGGAACGGCTTGCCATGCCATTTCCACCTGGCGCCTCAGTTGGACCAGCGTTCGTGCTGCACGTGCAGACCGCGTGAGACGACGCTTCATTCAGTCCCAAACATGCTCAATGGGGGACAGATCCGGAGATCTTGCTGGCCAGGGTAGTTGACTTACACCTTCTAGAGCACGTTGGGTGGCACGGGATACATGCGGACGTGCATTGTCCTGTTGGAACAGCAAGTTCCCTTGCCGGTCTAGGAATGGTAGAACGATGGGTTCGATGACGGTTTGGATGTACCGTGCACTATTCAGTGTCCCCTCGACGATCACCAGTGGTGTACGGCCAGTGTAGGAGATCGCTCCCCACACCATGATGCCGGGTGTTGGCCCTGTGTGCCTCGGTCGTATGCAGTCCTGATTGTGGCGCTCACCTGCACGGCGCCAAACACGCATACGACCATCATTGGCACCAAGGCAGAAGCGACTCTCATCGCTGAAGACGACACGTCTCCATTCGTCCCTCCATTCACGCCTGTCGCGACACCACTGGAGGCGGGCTGCACGATGTTGGGGCGTGAGCGGAAGACGGCCTAACGGTGTGCGGGACCGTAGCCCAGCTTCATGGAGACGGTTGCGAATGGTCCTCGCCGATACTCCAGGAGCAACAGTGTCCCTAATTTGCCGGGAAGTGGCGGTGCGGTCCCCTACGGCACTGCGTAGGATCCTACGGTCTTGGCGTGCATCCGTGCGTCGCTGCGGTCCGGTCCCAGGTCGACGGGCACGTGCACCTTCCGCCGACCACTGGCGACAACATCGATGTACTGTGGAGACCTCACGCCCCACGTGTTGAGCAATTCGGCGGTACGTCCACCCGGCCTCCCGCATGCCCACTATACGCCCTCGCTCAAAGTCCGTCAACTGCACATACGGTTCACGTCCACGCTGTCGCGGCATGCTACCGGTGTTAAAGACTGCGCTGGAGCTCCGTATGCCACGGCAAACTGGCTGACACTGACGGCGGTGGTGCACAAATGCTGCGCAGCTAGCGCCATTCGACGGCCAACACCGCGGTTCCTGGTGTGTCCGCTGTGCCGTGCGTGTGATCATTGCTTGTACAGCCCTCTCGCAGTGTCCGGAGCAAGTATGGTGGGTCTGACACACCCGTGTCAATGTGTTCTTTTTTCCATTTCCAGGAGTGTATATTGATGAGCCAGAACATTATGACCACCTACGTAATTGTCGGTACGTCTACATTCGACGCGGATAACAGCTGGGACACGTCATGTCATGGAAGCAGTGACGCGCCCTGGTAGAGCACTAGATGGTGCTGGCAGCATATCTGCTCACTCAAGTTACTTAATTCTCGTAAATTCCGTGATGGAGGGCGATGACCTCTGACGCCAAGTTCAGTCACATCCCTGATGTGTTCGATGGGGTTAAGATCTGGCGAGTTGGGGGACCATAAAATGAACTGGAACTGGCCGCCGTGTTCCTCGGAACGCTCTATAACACTCCTAGCCTTACGACATGAAGTATTATCTTCTTGGAAAATGCCAGTGCCTTCGTCATGAAGGGGTGTACGTAGTCTGCAATACTCCCTGGTCATACCGGTCCCTTGTACGACCTCCACTGGACACATGGATGTCCATGTGGATGTTCGCCAGAGCAGAATGGAGCCGCCTCCAACTTGTCTCCGTCCCGGAATACAGGTGTCACGGAGCTGTTCCTCTGCAAGACGACGGATTCGAGCCCTACCATCGGCATGATGAAGAAGGTATCGGAACGTATCAGACCATACAATGCCCTGCCACTGCGCGAACGCCCAGTACTGGTGAACACGCAACCATTTCGGTTGTAGTTGCCGATGTCGTGGTGTTAACATTGCTACATGCATGGGTCGCCGGCTGCGGAGGCCCGTTATTCGGAGTATTCGGGGCATTGTGTGCTCAGACACATTTTTACTCTGCCCAGCACTGACGTCTGATGTTAGCCTGTCTTGCTTTTCCATTCTTCTCAGCCTATGGCGCCCGCCTTCTGTAATGAGGGCTGGTCGCCCAACCACACGAAGTTTGGACGTGGCGCCACCTTGGTTTCTCCACGTGTTGAAGGCACTCACCACAGCCCTCCTCGAACACCAAACAAGCCGTGCAGTTTTCGAAATGCTCGTTCCGAGCCTCCGGGCGCACCATATGCCCTCGGTCAAAGTACATATGGACAGGACGCTCACTGATCCTACGCGCAATGCGTGTCTGACTACCAGTCATCCGTCAACAGGTGACGCTGCTATGGCCCAGATGGGTTTATATGGATAGCAGTTCAGTGTTCATAATTTTCTGGCTGATCAGTGTACATACACACAGTACACCTACAGATCTAGGAAATGTAAAGCATAAATTGAAAAATGACAGCACTTGCCTATTAAAATGCCAGTATGACTGTCTAACGAAACACTCTGCTGCTCATACTTCTCCCCGGAATCGAAAGCACGGATGTTATGACCAGTAGAGGTGTAAATAAGCATACAAAGGCTGAATGCAGCCGGATAGAGCGAATGGAACGGCTCACATTGGCACGTTTCAGTTAGATATTCGGGGAATGTTCCTCCGACCATTCTTCATTAATCGAAAGCGATGGGTCCGTGTTTACCTCGTATACGAATGAGTGATACATGATCCAAAAGTAAATTCCTGTATCGATCCTCAACTAGAGACACGGTGTCGTACGGTCAAAAGCCCACTTTTACTTTATTTCAAAACTCCTCACATGGGTGTACCTGTATCAAGACTGGGGTCCGTCTGGAACGCTGAAGTACACCGCGAAGTAGAAAAGAAGTGTTGGTGGCTGGAAAAAATGGATATTAATACCAATTTCTCATTCATAATAGTCGAAAATTCGACTTTTATTGCATTTTTGGAAGATATATGTGTCTGGAATGTTGGGACGATAAGATTTTTTAGTCCGCGCCTCACTAAGGTTTCTGCAGCCCATTGTTCGAAGCAGGGTCACGGCCGCGGTGGGACGCTCTCAGCCGGAGACACCCGGCTTGTCGTCCCGTGATGCACGATCACAAAATGATTTATACTGCAGTATGCATGCAGACATATTCGTCGGAAAAACTGCCGAACAATGCGTGCAGCGTGCCAAACGCAGCATCCAGCTGAGCCAGATCGGCTTTTCCCGCCAAGAAGGACGACGGAATTGGTCTTCAGGTACAGCTGGAGTTAGAGGAAGGGTTGATACACGGTCCCGCAGTTGAAAACTATGCGTATGAAACGGAAACATTTTCTTTCAACAAATTTTTGTCAAAGTTGGTTAAAACATAATTTTTGGTATGCCTTAAAGAATTAGGCATCTTGAAAATCTAACTTCAGATTTGTGTTCAGCGACATTAAAAATATACAGGGTGTTTCAAAAATGACCGGTATATTTGAAACGGCAATAAAAACTAAACGAGCAGCGATAGAAATACACCGTTTGTTGCAATATGCTTGGAACAACAGTACATTTTCAGGCGGACAAACTTTCGAAATTACAGTAGTTACAATTTTCAACAACAGATGGCGCTGCAAGTGATGTGAAAGATATAGAAGACAACGCAGTCTGTGGGTGCGCCATTCTGTACGTCGTCTTTCTGCTGTAAGCGTGTGCTGTTCACAACGTGCAAATGTGCTGTAGACAACATGGTTTATTCCTTAGAACAGAGGATTTTTCTGGTGTTGGAATTCCACCGCCTAGAACACAGTGTTGTTGCAACAAGACGAAGTTTTCAACAGAGGTTTAATGTAACCAAAGGACCGAAAAGGGATACAATAAAGGATCTGTTTGAAAACTTTCAACGGACTGGGAACGTGACGGATGAACGTGCTGGAAAGGTAGGGCGACCGCGTACGGCAACCACAGAGGGCAACGCGCAGCTAGTGCAGCAGGTGATCCAACAGCGGCCTCGGGTTTCCGTTCGACGTGTTGCAGCTGCGGTCCAAATAACGCCAACATCCACGTATCGTCTCATGCGCCAGAGTTTACACCTCTATCCATACAAAATTCAAACGCGGCAACCCCTCAGCGCCGCTACCATTGCTGCACGAGAGACATTCGCTAACGATATAGTGCACAGGATTGATGACGGCGATATGCATGTGGGCAGCATTTGGTTTACTAACGAAGCTTATTTTTACCTGGACGGCTTCGTCGATAAACAGAACTGGCGCATATGGGGAACCGAAAAGCCCCATGTTGCAGTCCCATCGTCCCTGCATCCTCAAAAAGTACTGGTCTGGGCCGCCATTTCTTCCAAAGGAATCATTGGCCCATTTTTCAGATCCGAAACGATTACTGCATCACGCTATCTGGACATTCTTCGTGAATTTGTGGCGGTACAAACTGTCTTAGACGACACTGCGAACACCTCGTGGTTTATGCAAGATAGTGCCCGGCCACATCGCACTGCCGACGTCTTTAATTTCCTGAATGAATATTTCGATGATCGTGTGATGGCTTTGGGCTATCCGAAACATACAGGAGGCGGCGTCGATTGGCCTCCCTATTCGCCAGACATGAACCCCTGTGACTTCTTTCTGTGGGGACACTTGAAAGACCAGGTGTACCGCCAGAATCCAGAAACAATTGAACAGCTGAAGCAGTACATCTCATCTGCATGTGAAGCCATTCCGCCAGACACGTTGTCAAAGGTTTCGGGTAATTTCATTCAGAGACTGCGCCATATTATTGCTACGCATGGTGGATATGTGGAAAATATCGTACTATAGAGTTTCCCAGACCGCAGCGCCATTTGTTGTTGAAAATTGTAACTACTGTAATTTCGAAAGTTTGTCTGCCTGAAAATGTACTGTTGTCCCAAGCATATTGCAACAAACGGTGTATTTCTATTGCTGCTCGTTTAGTTTTTATTGCCGTTTCAAATATACCGGTCATTTTTGAAACACCCTGTATTATAACATGCAGATTTTATGTAAACTTAACTAACAATACACACAAAAGTTTTCTCTAAACTTTAAACAAGTTTTCCTGAAGAAACGATTTTTAAAAACTGTGTATAGCGTAAAATAGAAACGGTTCAAGCTATTAACTTCTACCTTTGACCTGCGAAAAGTAAACACATTTCTTGGGAGTTTATACCTATGGTATATGAAATTTGTTAATATAAACTATTTTTGTAAGCCATAAAGGGTGAAAAAAATAAAAAATCAAACTCGAAGTACGAGTTAGCATCATATTATTAAATTTATGTATAAGCTCCCATGTTTTTGATTTGGAAATATGGAAATTTGTGGTAAGTTCCGATGGGACCAAACTGCTAATGTCAACGGTCCCTAGGCTGACACACTACTTTATCTAACTTAAACTAACTTACACTAACGACCACACACACCCCGATGTCCCAGGGATGACTCGAACCTGCGACGGGGGGAGCCCCGCGAACCGTGGCAATGCGCCCTAGACCGCATGGCAACCTCGCGCGGCTATGGTTTTGATTTCAGATAACTCCCTAGAGGCTACACTGCAAGCACTCCGCGTACTTAAACTCTCAGGAACTTGACCAATGCATAATTACGGGCGCCATTTTTTTCTGTATTGAAAATTTAAAACGAAGTTCAGAATATGATTAATCACAATCCCCAAATTGAACATTTGTAAGTCTTTTCACTGCCCCCTCCCCCCAAAAAAAGAACCAAACTTACCCTATTTTTGTTTTGCTCATTTGAATGAGACATTGGCCTTAATGGACTGAGTAAGAACTTTTGTTAATTTCCATGAAGTAACAGAGATGATGATACAGTGGAGTACATTTCGAGATATGCAGGACATTGGCGAACATAGATGAACATAATACAAGGAAACGTTGACAGGATACATTTATCCAGTAGCAGATGTCAAATAAGTAACAATGATGATTGTGTTGATAACGCTACATTACACTCACCTTGTGGGGTCGATGAATCTACTGTACACTGTACATTACGTAGAACTGCTGCCAGTAATTTTGAGCCACAATGAAACGAAATAAAACAGTGTGTACCGTCCATTTTGTACAGGAACGTAGCGAATTTGGCGAGATTATGCACGAGCACGCGACGCGGTCTGGCGAGGCTTTTCGACACAGCGGAGCGATTCGCTTTGCAAATGTCGGCTTATGAACATGCAGGCGCTACAAGGACGGCGGGCGGGTGTGACGGATGGCGCGGTCCAGCATCCGTCACCAGCGGCCAACTCCGGGCTGTAAATCAACGAAACGGCCCGCTCGTGAGTGTCGCAAACACAGCCTGCAGGACTCTCCGCGGACGCCTTTCCGACTGTGGCAACAGCGCTAGACTTCGTTGCCAAACTGGTGACAATTCAGTCCCGAGAGATATGTACACTCCACGATGAAAAAGAGCCTCCTTCTGTTGCTTAAACCTCTTTTACACGATCGACTTTCTTGTCTCCACTGACTACTCGTAACAAGCTGGCGTGCTACTGCGTCCCCATAGGTGTTTTTTTTCCGGTACCTTGTCTCGTCTGTCAGGAGTGTCACTTACTTTAAAAAAGTCAGCGCCAAAATAGCGTGTGTTATGAGAACTGTCTGCTGTGCACGCTGGTATGTGAACGGTGAAAGTGGTATGTGAACAATGAAAGTGAGGCTACGATGGACTAACCTTTTTACGAATTTTACGGACAGTTCTAATTATAGGAGCAGAATGAAGGGACAAGCAATAATGATGGACTTTATCGTTGTATAAAACAACGTAAGTAGTGGATATTCTTGACAAAGTTCGGATGAAGAATTCTCCACATTCCTGAAAACTGAAAAGACAAGAACACACGAAACTTGTGGCCCAAACACTGAAAAATATCTGATATTTTATCTGCTCGAGTAAACATATACGCAATGTGATCAAAAACTAACGGGATTATTTCATTAAACAATCTTTATTTATTCAACATAAACTTTGCCCCTTCAAAGTAATCCCCCTCAGCGCTTTCTCCAATGCTGGAAACACTTCTCGAACTCACTCTTCGTTATGGTGTTCAGCTCTTTCAGTGATTCTGTTTCTACACTACTGCCCATTAAAATTGCTACACCACGAAGATGTGCTACAGACGCGAAATTTACCCGACAGGAAGAAGATGCTGTGATATGCAAATGATAAGCCTTTCAGAGCATTCACACGAGGCTGGCGTCGGTGGCGACACCTACAACGTCCTGATATGAGGAAAGCTTCCAACCGATTTCTCATACACAAACAGCAGTTGACTGGCGTTGCCTGGTGAAACATTGTTGTGATGCCTCGTGTAAGGAGGAGAAATGCATACCATCACGTTTCCGACTTTGATAAAGGTCGGATTGTAGCCTATCACGATTGCGGTTTTATCGTATCGCGACATAGCTGCTCGCGTTGGTCGAGATTCAATGACTGTTAGTAGAATATGGAATCGGTGGGTTCAGTAGGGTAATACGGAACGCCGTGCTGGATACCAACGGCCTCGCTTCACTAGCAGTCGAGATGACAGGCATCTTATGCGCATGGCTGTAACGGATCGTTCAGCGACGTCTCGATCCCTGAGTCGACAGAGGTGGACGTTTGCAAGACAACAAACATCTGCACGAACAGTTCGACGACATTAACAGCAGCATGGACTATCAGCTCGGAGACCATGGCTGCCCTTGACGCTGCATCACAGACAGGAGCGCCTGCAGTGGTGTACTCAACGACAAACCTGGTTGCACGAATGGCAAAACGTCATTTTCTCGGTTGAATCCAGGTTCTGTTTACAGCATCATCATGGTCACATGCGTGTTGGCGACATCGGGGTGAACGCACATTGGAAGGGTGTATTCGTCATCGCCATACTGGCGCATCACCCGGCGTGATGGTATGGGGCGCCATTGGTTACACGTTTCGGTCACCTCTTGTTCGCATTGACGCCACTTTGCACAGTGGACGTTACATTTCAGGTGGCTGTACCCTTCATTCGATCCCTGCGAAACCCTACATTTCAGCAGGATAATGCACGACCGCATGTTGCAGGTCCTGCACGGACCTGTATGGATACAGAAAATCTTCGACTGCTGCCCTGGCCAGCATATTCTCCAGATCTCTGACGAATTGAAAACGTCTGGTCAATGGTGGCCGAGCAACTAGCTCATGCCAGTCACTACTCTTGGTGAACTGTGGTATCATGTTGAAGCTGCATGGGCAGCTGTACCTGGACACGCCATCCAAGCTCTGTTTGACTCAATGCCCAGGCGTATCAAGGCCGTTATTACGGCAAGAGGTGGTTGTTCTAGGTACTGATATCTCAGTATCTATGCACTTAAAATTTTGTGAAAATGTAATCACATGTCAGTTCTAGTAAAATATATTTGTCCAATGAATACCCGTTTATCATCTGCATTTCTTCTTGGTGTAGCAATTTCAATGGTCACTAGTGTATCTCGTCAGTGCGTCGTAAAGCGACGTTTTTAATGGTTCTCTGTTCCCTCCAGCTTCGGGAATAGAAAGAAGCCGCAGGAGGCCACGCCGGGCTAATACGGTGGGTGATGCAACACAATGGTTCTGTTGTTTTGTAAAAAAATCAGGAACAAGCACTGAGGTGTGAGTGGGAGCATTATCGTTATGCAATTTCCAAGAATGTTTGTGCCTCAATTGTCGCCGTTTTCTTTGGACCACTTCACGAAAACGGCGCAAATGTAGCTTCCAGGTAGTATTCTTCATTGACCGTACGATGATAGGGCAATAACGCAATATGCGCTATTCCATTGTAATACCTAGCGACTGGAAGAAAGCGCAGGTCGTTCCCATTTTCAAGAAGGGTCATAAATCAGATGCGAATAATTATAGGCCTATTTCGCTTACGTCAATCTGTTGTAGAATAATGGAACATGTTTTGTGTTCTCGTATTATGACGTTCTTAGATAATACAAATCTCCTTCATCATAACCAACATGGATTCCGCAAACAGAGATCATGTGAAACTCAGCTCGCCCTATTTGCCCAAGAAATTCACAGTGCCGTAGACACTGGCGAGCAGATTGATGCCGTATTCCTGGACTTCAGGAAGGCATTTGATACGGTTCCGCACTTACGTTTAGTGAAAAAAATACGAGCTTACGGAATATCGGACCAGGTTTGTGATTGGATTCAGGATTTCCTAGAAGAAAGAACACAACATGTCATTCTTAACGGTTCAAAATCTGCAGATGTAGAGGTAATTTCGGGAGTACCGCAAGGAAGCGTGATAGGACCTTTATTGTTTACAATATACATAAATGACTTAGTTGACAACATCGGTAGCTCCGTGAGGCTATTTGCAGATGACACGGTTGTCTACAAGAAAGTAGCAACATCAGAAGACTCGTACGTACTCCAGGAAGACCTGCAGAGGATTAATGCATGGTGCGACAGCTGGCAGCTTTCCCTAAACGTAGATAAATGTAATATAATGCGCATACATAGGGGCAGAAATCCATTCCAGTACGATTATGCCATAGGTGGTAAATCATTGGGAGCGGTAACGACCGTAAAATACTTAGGAGTTACTATCCGGAGCGATCTGAAGTGGAATGATCACATAAAACAAATAGTGGGAAAAGCAGGCGCCAGGTTGAGATTCACAGGAAGAATTCTAAGAAAATGTGACTCATCGACGAAAGAAGTAGCTTACAAAACGCTTGTTCGTCCGATTCTTGAGTATTGCTCATCAGTATGGGACCCTTACCCGGTTGGATTAATAGAAGAGATAGACATGATCCAGCGAAAAGCAGCGCGATTCGTCATGGGGACATTTAGTCAGCGCGAGAGCGTTACGGAGATGCTGAACAAGCTCCAGTGGCGGACACTTCAAGAAAGGCGTTACGCAATACGGAGAGGTTTATTATCGAAATTACGAGAGAGCACATTCCGGGAAGAGATGGGCAACATATTACTACCGCCCACATATATCTCGCGTAATGATCACAACGAAAAGATCCGAGAAATTAGAGCAAATACGGAGACTTACAAGCAGTCGTTCTTCCCACGCACAATTCGTGAATGGAACAGGGAAGGGGGGATCAGATAGTGGTACAATAAGTACCCTCCGCCACACACCGTAAGGTGGCTCGCGGAGTGTAGATGTAGATGTAGATGTAGATATATAAAACAATGAGAAGAAATTTCGCAAGTGATCAAACTCATGGAATTACTTGCGACCTTGGCTCCCTCGATAGTTTCCATTACGACACCCATGTTTCTTCACCTGTTATAATCTTTAGATGTTCTGGTTCGTTGTTGACTTCATTTAGCAATTCTTGAGCGACGTCTACGTAACGTCGTTTTTGGTCCAAATTCGACAGTTTCGTAACAAACTTCGTTGCTACGTGTTTCATGTCCAAAACATCCGAGAAATGGCTTGGTATGAGACAAAGGATATGCAGACATCATCAACTGCTCCGCTGGTCATTCTGCGATTTTCTAGAACCATTTTCTTTGCTTCTTCCACGCTGACGACAGTAATTGATGTGGTAAGGCGTTTAGGGCGGTCGTCGTGGTTAATGTCTTCTCGACCCTCTATGAAACGCTTGAACCACTTGAAAGCTCTTGTCTTACTGATACTAGATTCGCTAAAAGCCACAGTCAACATTTAGAATGCAGTGCTGCACTATATTCCAGTTTTCAACCAAAATTTAATACAAATTCTTTGATTCACCTTCTTCGAAAGTAAAAATTCGCCGAGCACTCTAAAACACGTTTAACTCATTCGAATGTCAACAATAAACTAAATATTCAACACAGATGCAAATGCAAACGTACATGAGGAACATGTGTACCAATAGGATATAAAAACTATTAAAATCACACGCATAAAGCACGCGAAATTAAAAAAAACTCCCCATATTTTTTGTTCACATACAGTAGGGAGTGTCTTTGTACTTAAATCCTTGTATCTTGTTTTCTAATTGTGAAATAGCCCTGAAAATTGTTTTTCTCTTTAAACAGTTCTGACTTTTTTACTGCTGAAATTTATATGCATAATGTAGGCTGCGTCTTCGTCCATGCACTGGCATTGCGAAACGTGATACCGGTACCTTTTTGCTTTCACTTATTTCGTCTTTCTTGTGGAGAAAAGTCGTTGGAAAAATACCA
This sequence comes from Schistocerca cancellata, assembly GCF_023864275.1. Taxonomy (NCBI): domain Eukaryota; kingdom Metazoa; phylum Arthropoda; class Insecta; order Orthoptera; family Acrididae; genus Schistocerca; species Schistocerca cancellata. Next base: position 114,452,580 of record NC_064627.1, on the reverse strand, counting down.
GGCACTGGTAAAGCCTTTTCAGAGTGTCACGAAAACAAAAGAACAATAAAATAAAGATTAAGAAGGCGCAAGACGCAGATAATCCATTATTACAGTAGGAGGAGAGAACAGGCCATCTTTCGACTTTGGGCCGGCCAGAGTGGCCGAGCGGTTCTAGGCGCTACAGTCTGGAACCGCGAGACCGCTACGGTCGCAGGTTTGATTCCTGCCTCGGGCATGGGTGTGTGTGATGTCCTTACGTTTAAGTAGTTCTAAGTTCTAGGGGACTGATGACCTCAGCAGTTAAGTCCCATCGTGGTCAGAGCCATTTGTACAATTTTTTCGACTTTGGCGACGACGACACAGTCCCCTATTTCGGCACGTGTGCTATCTGAAGCTTATTCAGGATTTGACTTAGCGCGGGGCATTGATCATTGACGTGTCTGACCCACTCGGAGGGGAGGGGGAGGAGTTGGCCGCTCATTTACACGATAGCACGTGACACGCACCGACAACGAGCAATCGATCTTTACCAGAAAGTCGCACGTGTAAAACAGACTTCCGACTGTACTTCATGTTAACGTACCGAGTAATGACGATGGATAAATGTCGTTTCTTTTGCAACAGTTGCATTATTTAACTATCCACTTACGACTCTTGTTAGGGTCAGTGTTCAGTGACGAGAATAAAAGGTAGTATTTCAGCGACTATAGTAGACGGTGATACCTGCCTTTCCAAAGGTTCCGCTATTCAAATAGGATTTATGTTGTTACACGGCTGTGCATTCGCTCCTGCGTTATGATACAGAGAAAACAGATGTGTAAGTGTTTCGCAGTGTGCAGGAACGCATACAGAAGAAACAAAGTGGAGGGTCTTGATATACCATGGCGCGCCACCCAAAGTCTTACTCTGCCGTCACTATCAACTGCTCGATTTATCGCATCATCCATAATGGCTCCGAAGAAGTATAAGGCACGTGCGCCGAGGTTCGATTCCCGACGGGGTCAGGGACTTTCTCTGCCTCGTGATGACTGGGTGTTGTGTGATGTCCTTAAGTTAGTTAGGTTTAAGTAGTTCTAAGTTCTAGGGGACTGATGACCATAGATGTTAAGTCCCATAGTGCTCAGAGCCATTTGAACCATTTTGAACATGCGCCGAGTCGGAAGGTTAATGCCGATGACACCGCTTCCTCGCCCTGTAACTCACTCTCCAGAAACCCCGACGATCCCTCCATTTCCATCTAAAGCAGTTCATCTCCTGGTGCAAGCTATGGTTTCTCAAAATCGACTGTGTCACAATCCAGGCAATAATTAAGGGTCGAAACACACACAGCTTTCGCTGCCACGACTTAATCTTACCATTTACGACCGTCGTATCCACTTAACTAAACTCTAAAATTAACTCAGACTAATACTTCATCGCCGACTGTCACAGAATCCCACAAAATTAATAAAACATACTAATCGGCTGAACATGAGGATTGCATCCTTCTACAATCCTCCAGACCTGTAAAACACTGATCCGACCCATCCTTTGCTTTGCCAGTGTGGCACTGATTGCGGTTCTCCCTCCTTTATCACGTCCTACACATCCTTGAACGCCATGCACACCGCCTAGCCTTTCGGATCCGGTTACGCTTCCCAACCGTATGCTCTACAAACCTATAAATTCCCCAGCCTACTCTTCCATCTTGGACACCTGATCCTGGTGGTCTGTCGCGTCTCTAACGCTACATTTCCCCAACGCTACGCCTCAGCACCCTCCACGTCCTCTCCCAAAGAAACTTTAATCGCCTTCTCTTATTCAATAGCGAAATCCGCCCTGATATATATATATGTCCTCGCAGAGGTGGGAGAGCCCTACCACCAACCCCTTGTCTGGGTTCTCTTCCTCTCCAATCCTCTCCACCCACTTTGTAAGTCTTGGTTCGGAACCGTATTCGTCTCCACTCTCCCGTCATCCCTCCTCCAAACATCCACCCATACCAAATCCCTCTCCTATCTTTAAATGCCACGTTCCCGTGATACTCTTATCCCTGGCAGTCTACATCCAGTCATCTGTTCACTCATCTATGCATCTATTTTACTCAGTCCACGTATAGGCTTTTCAGGTTACCTGTGCGACACTTATCTTCTATTTATTTATCTGTGTATATATCTCAATCAATAACCAAATTACCCTTTTGTATTTTAAACTTACGTGACGATACGATCTGTCTTTTTATTATACAATACGTTTATTTTTTCACACGCCATGGCTAGCTTTTTTTTTTCTTTTTCTTTTTCTTTTTCTTTTTTTTTTCTTTTTTTTTTGTTCTAGGCGCTACAGTCCGGAACCGCTCAACCGCTACGGTCGAATCCTCCCTCGGGCATGGATGTGTGTGATGTTCTTAGGTTAGTTAGGTTTCAGTACTTCTAAGTTCTACGGGACTGATGACCTAAGCAGTTAAGCCCCATAGTACAAAAAAATTAAAAAAAATTATATTAATAATAAAAAATAAAGATAGCCGTAAGGTTGGAGAGTATGACAATGAAGTTGACACGACCAGTCGGCGCCAGCTGCTGATTAAGCAGTAACCATGGAGACGGTGGTAGTACGAGGAAGACAGCCATGAATTGCGTTAGTAGTATCGTCCAAGTTAACAGGCACACGGACGAGCTGTCCCAATGCGGCAGCCTCGTGCAAGAGGAAGAGCTTGGCGTGGCTGTGTGGCGTCCGGGAGCGACCAGTTTGATGGGGTCAAGTGCTTGCGCCACATCAATGGCAGCAGTGGCCTTCACGTTGTAAGCAATCAGCTGCAGTGAACTGGTGATGATCTAGGTTGTCTTGGGCAGTGGCCTGCAGTTGTGCTCGAAAGGACAGTGCGCGCAAGAGATTTTACTGTATTGTTCGTAATCAAGAGCTGTTGTTTGAATAATTCCGTAATCGTTTTCAGATCACTGTAAGAGATGTTCGAATCATTTCGGAATCACTGTGTGGTCACTTAGTCTGAATATGTCACCTTTATTTACTTATTTGTTTATTGCTGTGTGTCTACGATAGTACCGTGCAACGACTTGCCTTGCCTTAACGTTTATGTCATGTCTCCTGAACTACGTGCCGCACAATGATGTAATATCGTAGATACATTCAGCGGCATATGTGGACACTGTCTGGGAAATTTAGTGCGGATAGATTCAGTAGCAAAGAAATAGTAAATGTAAGCGTCCAATTTTTCACTCTGTTCACTGTTTATGGTTCAAAATGGTTCAAATGGCTCTGAGCACTATGGGACTTAACTTCTTGGGTCATCAGTCCCCTAGAACTTAGAACTACTGAAACCTAACTAACCGAATGATATCACACACATCCATGCCCGAGGCAGGATTCAAACCTGCGACCGTAGCGGTCGCGCGGTTCCAGACTGAAGCGCCTAGAACCGCACGGCCACTCTGGGCGGCCACTGTTTATACGGTCATATCTCCTGAACTATGAGTCATACAATGACAAAGGTTTGCAGTTGCATTCAGCGGTATATGTTCACTCTGTCTGCAAAATGTTTCGCAAATACAGTTAGTAGTAAAGAAAAGACAAATTATTGTTGAGGCGGTACTATAGTCCTCATGGAAAAAGTGTGACCGGTCTGACTCACGCAATTTGACTCTTAATCTGATCACTAGGTGTGGCCATTAATTGCATCCGTTTATCACGTAGGCTGACGTGAGGAGCAATGAACTATACTTGATGGAATGTATCTGGAACATCTAAGGTGATTAGAAAGTTAGTAGACAGGAATACAATTAAATACTTAGCTTTAATTCAGCATCAGCGGTGAACTTCGATCTTGACTTTGTACAACAATATTTAGAAGTGCAGTTATAGACTGTACTGCGAATACTTCTTTACAATTCTGATTGCTTCACACATACAGATCAATTGTCAATGCATAAACTGTATGTGGAGCCTGGCTAGGTCGTAGCTACTGACTTAACTGAAGGCTATGCTAACTAGCGTCTCTGCAAGTTAGATCTCTGAAGCTATATCAAGTTAACCATTCCTATCAAGGTCGGCTGTAGAACTGGGCAGTGCGCTAGCTTGTCTCGCAAGACCAGCGGAGTGGCGGCGCTCGGTCTGCTAGCATCGACAGTGGAGAATCGCGGGTCCGATGTGTACTGACGGACCGGGGCCGATTTGAAGCCTACAACCTAGCAAGTGGGGTGCCTTGCGGTGACACCACAATTATAATGTCAACTGACAGTCAGGATTTTGGTTCAAAAAGATCGTTCTACTTATCACAGGGCAGTTCACAGTTCACAGACAGGTGGCAGACGCGACTTTCTTGCGCTGGGTTAGCTGGCGACAGGAAGGGCACACGTCGACAAAGCAGAAAATAAAACAAATTTGCAAAATCGTGAAAACAGCATCGCCGTGAGACGAAATAAATGATAGAAAAGAGAGAAAGCGATTCTACATCACAAGAATATTCAAATCATCTGAAGTGTAAGATGGCGTAATAGAAACTCAGGCCTCAGCTACAATCGGGCATTGAAAAAAAAATCGAATAGCGACAAGCAAAAATTTGTGCCGAACCGGTATTCGAACAAATTCTCAACTAGTCTCACACTACAAATGTATCGACCACTGTTGATTTTTCTCCTTGCTCGAAGCTTCATCTAATTCCCGCAGAAATTGGGATGTAGTGCCCGTTATTATTCGCCGTCAAGCGCATAGACATGCCTGTATCGAGTCTGGTATTTTGGACGTGTCCAGAAGAACAGACAGCATACATGTATGTAATTTAAGGTGGAAAATTGGTCAGTCTACAGACACTACAGTCGTATTCGAGAGTATTCCTTCCCGCCCATTCCTTGTATCCGTTTCAAAATTTATGGATGTGTTGGTATAGTACTGACAATGCCAAGAGGCTAGTAAACGGTCGCCGTTACATTTGTGGCACTTCAAAATTGGGTCCATTGATACAGAAGTTCTTATTTCTGATTCCCAACTTCCGCAATATCGGTCGAATGATCAGCTTGGAATTTTATGCGACGGGTAGTTAAATATTCACTATATATCCAGTAGCAGGAGAGGGCAAATGCATCGTGATCCGCCAACTAAATTAGTACATTAATCATGAATGTAAATGAAAAGCTAAATATGGAAAGTTGGGGGCTAATCTCATTGTGTTAATTGGAGTGCTCCATTTTAACAAACTCAGCTGCATGTATTAATTGAATATCACAATCAATATCATCTCCAGCCCGTTGTAGCGCTGTATTTGCCATTTGTGTTAGCACTCCTCTCCCATCAAGATGACATCTGGTTCTTTTATCCATTCGTGAATTTTAAAAAGTTCATAATTGGCCATAACTGGCGTTTGTGGCAGGGAGATTGCTCGTCACATTACAGATTTTAAAAATATCGTGGTTAGTACAATCTTCAATTGGAATTTCATGAATATTTGATTACAAATGCTTGTTTTGTAGTCCGTCACGCTTCTGCACTTCTGTTCTGTTTTCATCTGACTCTTCTTATTGCCATTAGTACAAAAAAGCTAAATCCTTACATGGTTTCTGCTTTAAGAAATTTAAGTATAAGCGAATATTCATAGATTGTTTCACTATGTATCTTAGTTTCCTTCAAGTTAATTGAAGTTATCAATTCGGTTACTGACTTCTCTGTTTAAATATATGAACCACAGAGTTAGTAATGTAATCACTAATGAATCACCTGGGAATGGCCAGCATAAGCGGTTTCCGAATTAATACAAAAATTGATAAAAATCTTACTTGACGCATCCTGGAGGGTGTTACTCTGTATTTCATCCTATTGGTTCACGCGTTTGCAGTTAGATCTTACGAAGGTATTTTGTGAACACTTTTGTTGGAATGTTCGGCAAATATCAACCGAGGCTAACACTTCCGCCAGTACTCTTAGCTGAAGCAACGTACATCAGTTTATGCATCCAACACTTAAGAGACTCATGGACACATTATTGCATTCTACTCACAGAAACCACCGGTTCTAGCCGCACGGAGCGTGAAACATATCACTACGTCATAATAGGTAGGGTAATGTTATGAGGAAAATTGGGAAGGTCCAACAGGACATACTGCGAGGAAAGCCAGCTCGCCTGATAAAACGCTTTCTTTCGCTATGTGACAAGCATTTGCTGCCCATTATCTCAACGCTCAAAACAGTTGTATGCTACACGCAGTGGGACTGACTCCTGAGATGCCTGAGAGTGAAGATGAAAGCATCAAGTGCCTTACGAGTTTCAAAACAGGCTGTTTTAACACTTATTTCAGATTAATACGAGCGTGCTTTCAATAAAATATAATATATGCACCGTTGTAACAGTTCATCTCCAGAAAGGTAGGGGTAGCCGTGCCTACCTATAAGAGGATGGGCGTAACTATGTACAAATTAAAATAACGAGATAAGATAAGATGGTCTTATGTATGTGGCTTAACGTTTCAAAACCTCCGAAGTGACTTACATGACGCTGAGACAAGTAATTAATATAAGAAAGATGTGGCCTCAAATGTCAAGAAATACCCCAAAACTGGACGACAAATGTTGGACATGTGACGTCACTAGATGACGTACCTCGCCGCGATTGCTCGTCGACCCTACCGTCACCGGTAGGGGGAAGTGCTACACATCGCTCCGCTGGGCTACACTGTTTTCAAACATTGAGCCGTGCGTGACTCGTGTTCGTGCCATCTCTTATTTTACATCCTGTTTTTGACCGTTCTGCCACCTCGTTAAGTTAAATTCTACACTCCTGGAAATAGAAAAAAGAACACATTGACACCGGTGTGTCAGACCCACCATACTTGCTCCGGACACTGCGAGAGGGCTGTACAAGCAATGATCACACGCACGGCACAGCGGACACACCAGGAACCGCGGTGTTGGCCGTCGAATGGCGCTAGCTGCGCAGCATTTGTGCACCGCCGCCGTCAGTGTCAGCCAGTTTGCCGTGGCATACGGAGCTCCATCGCAGTCTTTCACACTGGTAGCATGCCGCGACAGCCTGGACGTGAACCGTATGTGCAGTTGACGGACTTTGAGCGAGGGCGTATAGTGGGCATGCGGGAGGCCGGGTGGACGTACCGCCGAATTGCTCAACACGTGGGGCGTGAGGTCTCCACAGTACATCGATGTTGTCGCCAGTGGTCGGCGGAAGGTGCACGTGCCCGTCGACCTGGGACCGGACCGCAGCGACGCACGGATGCACGCCAAGACCGTCGGATCCTACGCAGTGCCGTAGGGGACCGCACCGCCACTTCCCAGCAAATTAGGGACACTGTGAAACGTCCCCTTTGAACAATTGTACATATGAAATGTCCACTTAGAACAAGTTATACATGACTGTGCTTAACCTGACACACAATAATTTTAGCGCAACGCAATCTGACTATCAAAAATCCCTACAAAAGAATGGCCCTGAGTAACATTAAACTACACCTTTCACAAATCACTTACCTCACAAAAATCTTCGTTGCTCGAACTACTGCAATACAGCGAGTGCCACTACTGCCAGCTAAATAAAAGATACAAACTACGGAAGGCACTAACTACTGATAGTCTTAGCAAATGAAAGATTCTAATAGAGAACAAACAATGTATTTACCTCAAGATTCATAATATATACAGCAGTTCATGACATTTTTCAAAACTCCGCCATCTCTCTCCCCACATCCACCACTGCTGGCGGCTCACCTCCAACTGCCCAGCGCTACGCGCTGTTCGCATCCAGCTATAGCAGTTCATGACAACAATGGCAGACAACAATGCAAACTAGCCACATACTGCACACAGCACAGCCAGTGATTTTCATATAGAGTGCTATGTAACGTTGCCAATAAAAAACATAAACAGCAAACTTACATAAAGAAAACATAAACAGCCTACTTACATAGCCCCCATGCTCCCCACAAAAAATTTTACAAATGGTGTTGGGCACTGGCCAATACAGATTTGAAAAAATTTTTCATAATTACAATCACAAAGATATCAAATGCACACACTGATTAATACAATGTTGGTCAAAAGCTAAAATTTTCTCACAGTCAATAGAGACAGTCCTGATCATTCACCACAGTAAAACTGCCGTTTCTTTTATCAAAGTCTGAGCAATAAAAGACAATGCACACGGAAGTAGTGGATGTCCATGCAGTCTTGAAGAAGTAGTGTTGTCCTTCTAACAGAAAGACAGTGCTGACTCTTGACATGCTGACAGGTAATGCGCCACAATGGAGCAAACCCACAGCAGAGTCAGTCGACGTGTTGAAGAATATTGGTAGGTAGGTCATCACAGAGCAGACCGACTGTAGTCCTGGTAGAGATTGTGGTATTGGTGGGCCACCAGAGATGCAGACCCACTGTAGTCCTTGTAGAGAGTGTGGACAGGCCCACTGTAGTCCTGGTAGAGATTGTGGTATTGGTGGGCCACCAGAGATGCAGACCCACTGTAGTCCTTGTAGAGACGGCCAGCAGCCATCTGCTGCGACTGTGCAGGTGCACAATCACCATCGAAGAGTCTTGCAGAGAAGATAGCAAGTCCATATACCCCCACTTGTGCACTCACAAAGTTTGTGGAATTGTCCTTAGAACCAGCAATGCTGTTATCCAGTCCCTTGCTGAATTATTAACACACGTGCAAACACTATCAGTCCCTACTTCTCACATATTGTCCATATACTATGACCAACAGAATGTGTGCAGTGAAATGAATGCGTACAAGTTGCTTAATTTGATTAACTGGCGTCAATTACAGTTATATAACATAAGAATACAATAACAAAGGTACAAAAAACATCATTAAAAACATAACAATACAGATAATATTTGTAGTAATAGGGCTTTACAAAAGAATAGAAATAAACATATACATCAGTGTTACAGGAATTATGACATGAGTACAAAAATAAAAGATCAGAATCACTTTTGAAACATCAACTTCACACATGAGCATTAAAACAGAATAAATAATGTCTAAACATCTTTACAAAGAAAATAACAGAGTATTAATGCCAATTATATTTGAGGATAACAGTATGCCTCATCATAGTGAATGTAGCTTACTATTAAAAGAAAAAAAATTCTATGAAACTACACAGAGACAGGAAGAAAACAAATACACAAGGGTACACAATCACATAGTGGGATAACACAAAAGGAAAGAACAGGGTTTGTTTTCAGTGTAGCATTTGGTACTGCAGTATTTTGCTTGGAGATCTCCCTTCATTCCATAGATTGTTCGTCTTATTTCAACCTTTGCTTCCACCAAAAAAAATCCTATCCAAGCATGCTTTCTGTATTTATATGTTCACATATTTCTTACCTCATTATTTATTTCCAAGATAATCCTACCTATACCTCCTTCCTGTATTCTATTCATATTTCTTTCAAAATAATTATTTCTGATTGTACAATACTCATTGGGGCCCAAATCTTTCTTCGCAATGCATTCTTTACCTATTCTCCATAGTCAGTTTCTTATATAGTCTACCCCCTCTTAAGCTAACTTAAATCTACTGAGCTCAGATATATATACCAAGGGACGAGGCAATGCAGCAAAAAAAAAAATAATTAACACAAACATCAATGACAAAAAATAGAAATGACAAAGCAAGCAGCATAAATTAGCAAAGCAAGTGCAATATTACAACTAATATAAGGCAATGCAGGAAACAAGAAAAACTAGCTTAGAAGAGTAACACAAAGTCAAATTCAGTAACACTATGCCTGGCAAACAGCAGCAACTTATACCTAAACATGACATAGCTCAAGCAGAAAAAATATTACAGTAAAAACAACAATGCAGACAAGGGAAAAGCATATTCACATCTTAATGTCTATGTAATTAAAGTGGTGCACCATAACAACTTATTGTAAAAAAAATATTACCATGTACTTGAAAAGAAAATTATGTGTTACTGTTATTAGTTCCTTCTTATTGTTCTTTCCTTTCCAAGTGCTCCTTTTTTTAAAGAATGTGGATCATAAAATAATTATTTAATAGATCTGTTGACAGAAAGAGTTCACATTAGCAAATGCATTTCATTTTATAAAAGCAATGCTGCAACACAGCTGGAAACCAGATATCAAATGAAATAAGCAATTACGCAAACCAAAGCATAAAAATATCATTCAATAGTCATGTGGCATTTCGTTTCATAAGTTAATGGCTCTCAACTCTCGTAGAAAGACACTTGTCATAATCAGGTGAGCAGATGTACGAATATTTCCCATCAATTCATAAGCATTTCAATAATTAGCACAAAGTGCGAGTAATCATATGTTTTTAAGTAACGAGGGTGTCGCATTAGCGATGAAAGGCACATCCTAATGGCTTATTCTCCAGGTGTTTGACACAGCTGTGTGCCCACAACGCATTACAAAAATCATATGTTTTTAAGTGACGAGGGTGTCGCATTAGCGATGCCCTCTACAAAGGAATGTCATTAACAGATATATAGGCCTCTCTTTGTCCTTCTCTTCCACCTGTGCCTCTGGCACACCCTAATGGCTTTCTTTTCTACCTGAGCGTCTGAAAAGGCTTGTTCTCCAGGTGTCTGACACACCTGGGTGCCCACGTCACATTATGTGCAGGTGGTCACTTAACTTTCTTACGGAAATATTTACGACAGTAGTTTCCGCTACAGTGACAGTCTCATATAAAAACATTTCACAGGTCAAGAATTTTATTGACATAAACATACCTCAACAGCATAATACACATCGTCGTCGTAAAAATAACATCATAACACCTCAGTCAAATGTCAAAAACGTCGTAGCTTCCTCCAATGATTTCAAAACCTAAAGAAAATTCTATGCTCATTTCAGTAGTGTCATCCACCTCAAACGTACTTTAAAAATCATGATCTCATACCAAATACATCATTCAAAGCTCTCATAGTATCACAATGGTACCAAAAAAATATGAACAGTTCACAAAGTACAGACAAAGTACAATTTCTTAAGTGTGAAGTAATCCAACTCTGTAATTGCGTAAACATGTGTCACTGACGTAGTAAAAGGATGTTTGTTTCTCTGTTAAATGATCAGATAGCTGTGTAATTTATGTGTTAGAGAAATATGGTACCGATGTGTTAAATTGTATAAGCAAATACCATATTAGCTAGGGCTCCTTGTGCTTGCCAAACACATGGTACACAAAGTAGGCGTGTACCCCCCTGAGGTTTATTGTAATTATACCCTCAGGTGTTACAGATTACAGCAATGGAATGAAATGTATTGCGAAAAACTTTCTTTGTAATTCAAAAATCTTTAAAAATAAATGTTTTAAGTACAAAATTAATCACTCAAATACGTGTCCTGTAGCGCTAAATGTGCGTCTTGCTGTAAGATAATCTCTGGAAAGTGTCGTAGTTATTGTCCTCCGAAAGCTAAGTTCTGCAGAAGTCAATGTACTTACCTCATGATAAACAAAGTGAAATGCTTTGCGTATAGATAACTTAGTTATTACGCTTATTGCCGTGATGAGGAAAGTACTGTGCTGTAACGTATTGTTGTCCTACGCAAAGGGCTGTCTCCTTGTAGCAATAGCACAAAAGTCACCACTAAAACATGTCTCACTTTATAGAAGAATTCAGAAAAAACTGTGCAGATATAAAACAGATACACCGCAAAAGCAACATTGTAAATTGTCACTCATTAGTAACATCGTGATATAATCGTGTAGCTGTCACATAAACTAACCACTGTGTCCTCTGGCATTTCACATAAAGCACCTCAAATCCAGAATCCACTCGTAAGCAAACCAAAATGTTGCATGTTAACAGTTTCTCAGTGTGACAAATTGTACAAGTAGCGTGAAGTGAAAATTGCAAAGACTAAGTTAAAAAGCAGATTATCTGTCAATAAACGGTTTTACATGAGAAATGTGGTGTAAACCTTTACTCTTCCTAGTACGCAGAGTTTCAACTTCAACGCAATTATCATGTGGTATACGTCGGATTCTGTAAGGTCCATTGTAAACTAGAAAGAATTTGTGACTCAAGTGTTTCTTCTTATGTGACAATGAATGAGCTTTAATGAGATCTTTCTGACCAATATATAATTTCTTTGCATTTGCTTTACCGTGTAGTTTTCTCCTTTTGTCTGCTGCAGATTTTATATTTTTTAGAGCCAAATCAATTATGTCTTTGTGTCGAAGTTTACGTGTATTCGGGAAAGGTACAAGCTCTCTGATTCTGTTCGGAGGTTCTTCATTCTTCAGTACAAGAGTAGGTGGTAAAGTAGTGGAATCATGAGGCATTTCATTCAGCACATTTTGAAATAAGTGTAAATATCTGTCCCAATGCTGATGCTTTCTGTGACAATAAAGTCTGCAAAGCTTATTGATTTCTTTCATAATCCGTTCAGACGGGTTACAATGTGGTGAATACAGTGAAATAAAAACAGGTTTGATTTTATGATTCCAAAGCATGCGTGACCAAACAGCAGATCTGAATTGCGGTCCGTTATCTGAAATGACTTTACTAACGTGTCCAACTTCACGTAAAAAATTTTTAACAAAGGCGTTGGATACAGACCATCCAGTGGCTTTACGTAACGGAGTGAAAGAAACAAATTTTGAAGTAAGTTCAACAGCGACTAGAACGTACGAAAATCCATTCGATGTTCTGACAAGCGGTCCCAAGAGATGAACAGCAGCAAATTCTTTTAATTTGGAAGGAATAATAGGAAACAACGGAGCACGATGTGAGATAGTAGATGGTTTCGCCTTTTGACAAAGTTTACAAATAGACAAGACTCTTCGAATTCGCTTTTCCATATTGTTAAAATAACAAGTCGTTCGAAGAATATGATAACATTTTCGTGGACCAAAATGTGCGTAGCTGAAATGAATGTACCAAATGAGCTTATTAACAAAATCGTCTGGAATGCAAAGTACCCATAGCTTGTCATCAACAGTGCAGCGTTTGAAGAGTATGTTGTTTCTAACTAGGTAATAATGCCGAATCTGAGTGTGTGTCTTTTCATGCCATTTACTTTTGATATCTTTCCAAATCGGATCTTTATCTTGTTCATGAGCAATGTCCTTTAAAGATGTGGTGATGAAGTTTTCAAAGGCGACTTTCTGAATGTAAAGAATACTGAAATTTTTCTCGAGGTTGCCTTCTGTGTTACTTTTCTCAAGGCCAGCCGGTGCGCGTGACAGTGCGTCCGCAACAATGTTCTCCTTGCCGGGAATGTAGACTATTGTGAAGCGGAATTCTTGCAGAAACAATGCCCAACGTTTTAACCTATCATGATTTAATTTTGAAGACATAAGAAATTGTAATGCACGATGATCACTGTATACTTTTACGTGCTTACCAGAAAGAAAGAAACGGAATTTGTTAAATGCCCAAACGATAGCTAAAGCTTCTAATTCAGTAACGGAATAATTTTTTTCAGATTTTGTTAGCACTCGGCTAGCAAAAGCAATGGTTTTCTGAACAGTAATGTCATCTTCTATGGCTTCTTGAAATAAATGGGCACCAAGACCAACTTTCGAAGAATCAGTGCTAAGGCAGAAATCTTGTGACAGATCTGGATGAGCTAGTATTGGCGCGTGAAGTAACGCTTCTTTCAAAGAATTGAATTCCAACTGTGCTTGTTCGTCCCAGTTCCAAATAGTATTTTTTCCAGTGAGAGAACAAAGTTTTGGTGTAACTAGAATTTGCATATTCAGAAAACGACGGTAAAAATTTACGAGACCTAGAAAACTGCGGACTTGTTTTTTTGTGGATGGAACTGGAATGGCTCTAATTGCTTCTAACTTTTCAGGATCCGGCTGAATGCCTTCAGAAGAAATAATATGTCCCAAAAACTTCACCTTCGTCCTACCGAATTCAGACTTTTCCAAGTTAACTGTAATTCCAGATTCTGCAAAAATACGTAACAAACTGTTGAGTATGCGGTTATGTTGTTCCCATGAAGCTTCTGCTATTAGAATATCGTCCACATATAAGGTGATGTGACGTTTTAAGAACTCAGGTAATATGGAATTTAACCCACGAATGAATGCTGCCGAACAAATGTTCAAACCAAAAGGAAGTTTCCGAAACTGATAACAAACGCCGAAACAAAGGAAAGCTGTGTATTTTCTACATTCTGGATGAAGTTCGATCTGATAAAAGCTGGATCTGAGATCAATGGAAGATAACACTTTTACACCATTAAAATTTTGAAGAAGTTCTTCCATCGTCTGCGGCCTGTCTGTTTCAGGAATAATGATAGTATTGATTTGTCTCGAATCTAAGACAAGTCTGATCGATCCATTTTTCTTCTCAACAACATGTAACGGATTGTTGTATGAGCTTACTGCAGGCTCAATAATGCCCTCGTCAAGCATAGATTGTATTTCTGTTCTAACACGGTCCCTATAATGCGCCAGAATTACGTATGGTCTAACACAAAATTTAGTATGCTCACGAACACGAAATTGGTATTGAAACCCCTTGATTGTTCCTGTTTTGTGAGTAAAAACTGTGGAATGTGCTTGTAAAATCTCAAAAAGGTCCTGCCTATCAGTGTCATTACAATTCTCAATTGTCTGAATTTTATTCTGAATTAACTCATTAATTTCAAATATGCCGTCGATGTCAACCCTGTCAGTACTTGCAGAGTGATTGTTGGTGTCTACTTCCGTAGAAAATTCCGAACTGTTGTCTAACAGAACGTAAAGCCGATTAATTTCCTCATCATGGTTTGAGAGCCAGTCTTCAAATTTCAAAGCTATTGACATACCTTCTTTCTCTAAACTTATTTCAGCATCGTGAAAGCTTAAAATTGCTTTGTATTCATTCAAAAAGTCTACTCCCAGTATAATTTCCGTCGCCAATAATGGAACAATAAGAAAGTTCATAGAGAAGCTGTGGCTTTGGCAAAAGAATTCTAAATTGGTTTGTTGGCGTACATCTACACTTTTTCCAAAGATTGCACCTTGTAATTTAATCTTACGTAACGGAAGTGTGGGGCAATCGTTCGATTTGTTGCATTTGCTAAAAGCTGTTTCACTAATTACTGAAATGGGACTGCCAGAGTCAAGTACTGCCGTAAATTTTACGTCATTTACAGTAATGTGGATCACAGGATATGCAATGTTGTTATGTTTTACGTCGTGTTCCTGGAGTAAGATGTCCCTAATGTCTTCCATTTTTACGTAATTACTAGCTACGGCAGCTCCGTCGTCAGTTTCATAAGTACGTCTTGTGGCTGCCAGTGGTGTGAGTCATCGCCTATTGTCTCTTTGTTGGCGCGCGTCGTTATTGGGATTTGGAGGCCTAACTTCCACAAATTCGCCTTGCCCAGAGGGCCCAGCTCTGTTTAAAACTCGCCAGTTCTGATGCAATTCAGGTCTGTCGTTACGATCATATCGTCTGTCGTCATGTCGGTAGGTTCGATAGTTTCTTTCTTGTCGGTCATGTGGTGGAGAATTTCTGCCTGAGTCGTCACTGCGTGCTGGACCGTTGCGTCTAAAGTTATTCTGTCTCCCTTGATAATAGTTATATTGGTTCCCATATTGTCTGTTTCTCTGATTGTCTCTGTGATAGTCATTACCGCGGAAAGGTGATCTTTCCCTGTAACTATTACTCTGCCAGTGGTTGTCATATGGGTGGTGTCTGTTTTGGTCACGATTTACGTTGTAAGAATAGGTTTGTCGTGGCCATTTATTGTTTCTGTCGTCACGGAATTGAGACGGATGTGACCTGTAGTGATTGTTTTCCTGTTTTCGCATCCCGCGACTGTCTGTGTCAATTTCCAGTTCTTGTAACAATCCCTGAAAAGCTTCAATGTCGTCTTTGCAACGTCCTGCCAAAATAATATGTCGTAAATGTTCAGGCAGTTTGATTAAGCAAATGCGGATGAGTTCTGAGGGGCTGTATGGGTTTGATAGGTACTGATTCTTGTGCAACATGTCTTCAAAATATTTGACAAGACTGGAAAATTCAGATTGTTCAAAGTGTTTCATCATCATGATGCTATGTTTTACGCGGTCTTGTGTGGCTTGAGACCAATATGCTGAGAGGAAGGCATGATAAAAATCTCCTTCACTGTGACAATCGTGAATGACCGATCGCATTCTTACAGCTGGTTCATTCTCCAAATAGCCACACATAAATTCTAATCTGTGTTCTAATGACCAGTTGGGAGGAAAACAATGAGAGAATTGATGGAGCCATGCTTGTGGATGAATGTCGTTGCCAGAATTCTTAAATGTTTTGAATTTACGTGTAGTAATGAACAGCTTATAATCAAAATCATCGTGTCGGCGAGTAGCATATCGGTCATTGTTACGTCGTGTCGGCGGTTCCATCTCAAAATTCGGTGCACCTTGCCAGTTCCTTTCATAATTACCGAAATGCTCTGTGTTATTATTTTGTGGCTTTTCCGTATTTATATGTCCCTCTTCCCTTATTGGGGCGCGAGTGTCCTCTGAAATACGTAATTCTTGTATTACCTGTGTCAGCTGATCTTGTACTTCCCGCATTTCTCTTTTGTACTGCGTATTAATTTGATTCTGATTTTGTTTGAATTTTCTTATTTGTTCATACTCTTCTGTGTCCGTGAAGGCTACGGGTCTTGTGTCATTCAGATCATCATCTACCTTTGTAGATAAGTTAGTGACCTGATCCGAAAGTTCAGCTACTTTCTCCGATAGTGAACACATTTCCTCAGTGTGTTTTTCTGAACCAAGTTTCAGAGTGTCCATTTGTGTTGCAATCGAATCTACTGTGTTCTTTAAGTTGTCCTGAGTTTTTGCCAGTTGCGTAACCGAATCGGTAGATGCAACTGAGTCAATTTTAGCCCACAAGGTCTCATGATTTTCATGAACAATGGTTTGCAGCTCTTTTATGGCTGCTTCGTGATTCTGTAATGCATTTTCATGCCGCGAAAAAATAGGCTGAAAATGCTCACAAATTTGTGTTTTTACGTCATTACAGACTTTTTGACATTTCGATTCAATGTTATGTAATTCAGTAGTTAAATCTTCACGTGTTTGTTCAAGTGTGGTGTCTAACTTCCGAAGATTTTGTTCCATTGTGTCTAACTTTTGCTGTGTTTGTCTCTGGTGTTGTTCCATTGTGTCTAACTTTTGAAGATTTTGTTCCACTGTGTCTAATTTTTTAAGATTTTGTTCCATTGTGTCTAACTTTTGAAGATTTTGTCCCATCTGTCTCTGATTTTGTTCCATTTGTTGCATTAATTGCAATAATAATGTATTAGTGTCTGGAATCTGTCTCTCTATGCTTTTTAGCAGTGCATTTTGACCGGCAACATTCACATTTTGACAAGCAGAAAATGTGTCTTGACTCATTTGAGAAAAAGGTGAGGACCCAAAACCTGAATCTACAGTATTTGCAAAATTGTGTCCTATCATTTCGGATTCCTGAGGCGAGCTGTTGCCGACCGATCGATCGATAATGCTTCCCTGTTCACTACCTGTTTGACTGTCTACGCCATTGTTTGACGCCCGCTCCATTTCCCTATGCACAGTTACCAAATTACTACTTTGAACATTAGTTAACTCATTACACAGTGGCGCTAACACATTGCTTTCGTCTTCACTGTCGTTTCTTAGTTTACTTTGGAGCCGAGTGTTACGTTTTTCACACGCCATTATTGAGACAATATTTCACACAATAACACACGAAAACACAATTTGAAGAGCAAAAATAAGAGAACACATTAACATAGCACTGAAAATAATATGTAGTTAATTACAAGCGCAGCTGCGAAATACTTGTTGCAAATCTACATGCATGCCACAACTGTTTTACATTACAACAATGAAAGACTGCAACTACAAAGGAGATTCTCTCTACAATTACGCGCTAGCAATAAACAAAAGCTACACTAAATACACAAACTACAAGAAAAAATCAGAAGATTCCAGTGAGGTATCCTAGGCTAAGGGTCGACATATGAAACGTCCCCTTTGAACAATTTTACATATGAAATGTCCACTTAGAACAAGTTATACATGACTGTGCTTAACCTGACACACAATAATTTTAGCGCAACGCAATCTGACTATCAAAAATCCCTACAAAAGAATGGCCCTGAGTAACATTAAACTACACCTTTCACAAATCACTTACCTCACAAAAATCTTCGTTGCTCGAACTACTGCAATACAGCGAGTGCCACTACTGCCAGCTAAATAAAAGATACAAACTACGGAAGGCACTAACTACTGATAGTCTTAGCAAATGAAAGATTCTAATAGAGAACAAACAATGTATTTACCTCAAGATTCATAATATATACAGCAGTTCATGACATTTTTCAAAACTCCACCATCTCTCTCCCCACATCCACCACTGCTGGCGGCTCACCTCCAACTGCCCAGCGCTACGCGCTGTTCGCATCCAGCTATAGCAGTTCATGACAACAATGGCAGACAACAATGCAAACTAGCCACATACTGCACACAGCACAGCCAGTGATTTTCATATAGAGTGCTATGTAACGTTGCCAATAAAAAACATAAACAGCAAACTTACATAAAGAAAACATAAACAGCCTACTTA
This sequence comes from Schistocerca cancellata, assembly GCF_023864275.1. Taxonomy (NCBI): domain Eukaryota; kingdom Metazoa; phylum Arthropoda; class Insecta; order Orthoptera; family Acrididae; genus Schistocerca; species Schistocerca cancellata. Next base: position 114,434,062 of record NC_064627.1, on the reverse strand, counting down.
CAACTGTTGCTCCTGGGGTATCGGCGAGGACCATTCGCAACCGTCTCCATGAAGCTGGGCTACGGTCCCGCACACCGTTAGGCCGTCTTCCGCTCACGCCCCAACATCGTGCAGCCCGCCTCCAGTGGTGTCGCGACAGGCGTGAATGGAGGGACGAATGGAGACGTGTCGTCTTCAGCGATGAGAGTCGCTTCTGCCTTGGTGCCAATGATGGTCGTATGCGTGTTTGGCGCCGTGCAGGTGAGCGCCACAATCAGGACTGCATACGACCGAGGCACACAGGCAAGGGAACTTGCTGTTCCAACAGGACAATGCACGTCCGCATGTATCCCGTGCCACCCAACGTGCTCTAGAAGGTGTAAGTCAACTACCCTGGCCAGCAAGATCTCCGGATCTGTCCCCCATTGAGCATGTTTGGGACTGGATGAAGCGTCGTCTCACGCGGTCTGCACGTCCAGCACGAACGCTGGTCCAACTGAGGCGCCAGGTGCAAATGGCATGGCAAGCCGTTCCACAGGACTACATCCAGCATCTCTACGATCGTCTCCATGGGCGAATAGCAGCCTGCATTGCTGCGAAAGGTGGATATACACTGTACTAGTGCCGACATTGTGCATGCTCTGTTGCCTGTGTCTATGTGCCTGTGGTTCTGTCAGTGTGAACATGTGATGTATCTGACCCCAGGAATGTGTCAATAGTTTCCCCTTCCTGGGACAATGAATTCACGGTGTTCTTATTTCAATTTCCAGGATTGTATTATTGGTGTCACTGAGTTGCTGCCTTGCCTGGCTGTGAGCGCCAGCAGCAGCACTTATCGATATAAGCCCTGCCTTATTATCTTCGATGGACTGCTATTACTTCCCGGTTGTCATGTGTCGACCAGTCAGTTGGAACGTGCCAGCAGTTAGTTCGGACCTGGCAGTGTTCGAGTTGGCACGCGGCCAAGTTCAGTCGGGGCGCGGCAGGTCCGGACCGCCATGACTCGCCCGACGGTTGCCGACACACATGATTGGGTTCGGGACGACTGTGATTGGTCGTCGGTGGGTCGTCTTGCCGGACGACGTGTATTTGGCTGGCGATCGCACATGGGTTGGCTGTATGTGCCGACTCGTGACAAGTCCCTGTTATTGTACAGTTACTGCCATTAGCATTCTCTAGTTCTTCGAGCAAGTGTTCATAAAACTGTGCGTAGTTTGTGTGATTTTGATTTACAAGTTATTTTAAATGGGGTCGGCGTTCTGTCTCTGAGGAGTCGGTAGGTCGGCGTGGAGCAGTGAGGAATTCTCGGCGGGGCGTAGGTCGGCCGGGGCCCGCTGGCGGTCTCTACACGGTGTCGGAGTGTGTGGCGCTGTTCCCATTGCTACAAGGTCCATGGCTCACCGACCCTGGACACGAAAGTTGAGTTTTCATTTCACCTACCAGCAAGTAAAGACTGTTCACACTGTGTGGTGTGGAGTTCGTTTTCGGCTGCTGGGATATTCCCTTGAGCAACAACGTGGTTCTCAATTTTGAAAATTCTAGCCACCCTCCTGTGGGGTTTCACTGCATCTAGTTATTTGAATTGAAGTGCACCAGCGGAATCTTCTGCTTTGAGACTGCTAACGTTCCTGTTACCCGCCTTGGGCGTTGACATAAATTTCAGACAGTGTAGTTTCTTCATCGTGTTGTTGCTGTCCAGCACGGTATGTAGCTTGACAGCTCCGTGTATGATTGGTTGTGGGCGCCAATATCTTCTAGGTTGTTCCGTTGAACTCCCTGTTGTGCTCTGGTCGGATGAAATGGAAGTTATCTTGTCGGTGGGTCCGCTGCCTGTTGGTCGGTTGGGTTTTCGTAGGAATTTTGAATTGTTGGCCCGACTGCCTGTCTCACCTAAGTGAGCGTTAGTGCTTGAATTCCAGGCAGACTCTGGAACATCTGGGCCCTCTTGTGTGTACTGCCTTATTTATTTTTAATTTGTTGTTGTTGTTGCTAATAGTATGGCTTCTAGCTGGTATTGTGTCTTAAATTAGTCGTTTTACTCTTAAGGCCTTCAGCCTAGTTTAAAGTACTGTTTCACGTAACCCCTCTCGCATTTACAAAAATTTTTTTGAATTTTTAGGTGTTCGGCCTTCAGCTGATTTCAGTTTAACTTGTTTACTTCAGCCTAACTGAAGAACTGTTTTAAGGTGAGTCTTGCCTTTTAAATTTCAGATTATGCATGCGTTTTAAGTTATTGCCCTTCAGCCGTTTTTAAATTAAAGTGGCTTTTAGCCGGTAATTAAGTCGCAAAGATTAGAGCTGTGTGTTTAAAATTCTTTTTTGCGCTCTTGAAATGTTTGATCAAATAATAAAGTTGTTTTTAAACTGTTACCCTTCTAACTAAGCGAAAGCTGCTCTTATTTTGTGTTTGTTTCATTTTCTCTCTTTATTTACAGGCTTGGTTTAGTGGAGAACCCATAGGTCATTCACTGGGTGTGATGCGATTCGGTAGCTACTTATTTACTTGTAACGCAATAAGGTGGGTTTTTGTTGTACTGTACTTTGCAATTAAGAAGCAGAGACAGCGGTATGGTAAATAAAATAATGATTATTGCCTCAGTGTAAAAAAAAAATTGTTCAAATGGCTCTGAGCGCTATGCGACTTAAATTCAGGGGTCTTCAGTCGCCTAGAACTTAGAACTAATTAAACCTAACTAACCTAAGGACATCACACGCATGCATGCCCGAGGCAGGATTCGAACCTGCGACCGTAGCGGTCACGCGGTTCCAAACTTTTTTTTTTAGTCTCATTTTGTTCGTTTTCTTTCGTTGTATCTGCTCGGTGCGGACATCGCAAGACACCCGTTTCAGTTCGTAGTTGATCCATTATCTCAGTTTTTTTATTACAGAGGGCAACTAACCCTCTGACCGAACACGATGAGTTACCGTGCCGGCAACTGAAACGCTTAGAACCGCACGGCCACACCGGCCGGCCGACATTTGCAGCCTTATGTAAATTACATGTCTCAGCGTCATCCACGTCGCTTCGGACATTTTAGATGTTAATAAGAGTCACCTTCTATATGCCAACGTATTTATGGTCCTATAAGACGTGTAATCGGTCTGTCTTTTTTTAATATATATGTGAGTTTGCCGTAACCATGAAAACTGCTACCTGCTGCGAAGCAATACTAAAACGTATGTGCTTTCATTAAATTGTGTACATACATGAATCAAAACATTATGACCACTTGCAGAAAAACAATATATTATATTGCATTGTCCGCCCCGATAGGTCAGTGGGCAGCGTGACGTATAGCAGTCCTACGGGCCCGGGTTCGGTTCCCGGCCGGGTCGGGGATTTTCTCCACTCAGGGACTGGTTGTTGTGTTGTCTTCATCATCATTTCATCCGCATTCGGCGAGCAGGTCGCCCAATGTGGCGTCGAATGTCGTAAGATCTGCACCAATGCGGACGGTCATGCCTCGCAAGGGGCCTCCCGGCCAATGACGCCAGTCTCTCATTTCCATTTCCATGTTGCAGTGCCTCTGTTATTCCGAATAGCGAAGCGAGTTCGTATGGACATGCATGCATATCCAAAGGATCAGGCACTGCGGCGACTACAGCCGTTTCCAAATACATTAAATTTATTTGCAGTTGCGAATATGGGCAACCATCAACTGAAGAATGGAATGACGACAATGAAAATTTGTGCCAACCGGGACTCGAACCTGAATTTCCCTGTTATCTCGAGCGGTTGCTATACCACTTTTTTTATCTAATTTATTTCGGTATTGTTTGTTCTGGTTTTTCGTAGCGGAAGTCCCATCACGCTTGGTCAAGTTCATTGTTGACCCAGTAACTCCGTTTTTTTTTTTTTTTTTTATACACACAGGCAGCTAACCCTCGGACCTAACACGCTGACCTACCGTGCCGGCTAAACCAGATTTGCATTTTTCATCAACCATGCGTCTACAACCTGTATCGTACATCCACTATGTACATTCCTGTACATGTAAGACTTTGTACTTGAATGTTGTGCATGTCCAAAGGAACTTGCATCACAATTCGGGACAACACAGATGCTGTAATATCTTATTTATCCGCAGACACCGGGCAAGCGACTTTGAAGTAAAATGTCTCACCCGTACGGGAATATACATAACGGATGTAATCGTACGAATACAGGTTGTTTTTACTTGCCATTTTCATTCTGCCATATAACGCTGTAGTATACAACCACCCTTAAGCCACATGTATCCTAAATTTACGTAGTACATGTTTGGAAATTATGTGCGAAGAGCGTCGCTAGCACAATTGGTAAGATAAGGCTATAACGAAAAGTAACGGACCTGAACGTGACAATATTAATAGCTGGTACTCATCGATGGAAACACTGGCCGAAGGTACATAGAAAACAGGTCTGTAATGTAGTAGATGCACTGGTGTGGAACAATTCGCGTCTAAGACGTGCAAAGCCTTCTTTAAATGCTGACCAGTGAAACGATCGTACTTCCATTTCTAAGTTCATAGTACGTAAGCGCAAAAATTTTGTGGAAGACCCACTGTGATTGCTGTATGACAATTAAGACACCAGACTATATTTAAGAAACAAAAACGAATGTGCCTCGACCCAAACTCGAACCCTCGACCCACTGAATCATAACCCGAATCGCTATCCACTGCACAATACAACTATTGCACGCTTGCACAGGTGTCTTCAACGTCCATTTACTGCTGGAAATACAGGGTAGTCCACTGAACGTGAGCGGGCCAAATATCTCACGAAATAAGCGTCAAACGAAAAAACTACAAAGAACGCAGCTTATCCAGCTTGAAGGAGGACACCAGATGGCGCTATGGTTGGACCGCTAGATGGCGCTGCCATAGGTCAAACGGATATCAACTGCGATTTTTTAAAATAGGAACCCCCATTTTTATTACATTGTCGTATAGTACGTAAAGAAGTATGAATTTTTAAGTTGGACCACGTTTCTCGCTTTGTGATAGATGGCGCTGTAATAGTCACAGATATATGGCTCACAATTTTAGACGAACAGTTGGTAAAAGGTAGGTTTTTCAAATTAAAATACAGAACGCAGGTACGTTTAAACGTTTTATTTCGGTTGTTACAGTGTGATACATGTACCTTTGTGAACTTATCATTTCTGAGAACGCATGCTGTTACAGCGTGATTACCTGGAAATACCACATTAATGCAATAAATCCTCAAAATGAAGTCCGTTCGCACATGCATTGACAATGCGCTGACGCATGTTGTCAGGCGTTGTCGGTCGATCACCATAGCAAATATCCTTCAACTTACCCCACAGAAAGAAATTCGGGGACGTCAGATCCGGTGAACGTGCGGGCCGTGGTATGGTGCTTCGACGACCAATCCACCTGTCATGAAATATGCTACTCAATATCGCTTAAACCACACGCGAAGTATGTGCCGGACGTCCATCATGTTGGAAGTACATAGCCATTCTGTCATGCAGTGAAACATCTTGTAGTAACATCGGTAGAACATTACGTAGGAAATCAGCTTACATTGCACCATTTACATTGCCATCGATAAAATGCCGCACCATACGTTAACCCGCCAAGGTCGCTGATGTTCAACTTGTCGCAGCCATCGTGGATTTTCCGTTGCCCAATAGTGCATATTTTGCGGGTTTACGTTACCGCAGTTGGTGAATGACGCTTCGTCGCTAAATAGAACACGTGCAAAAAATGTGTCATCGTCCCGTAATTTCTCTTGTGCCCAGTGGCTGAACTGTACACGACATTCAAAGTCGTCGCCATGCAATTCCTGGTGCATAGAAATATGGTACGGGTGCAATCGATGTTGATGTAGCATTCTCAACACCGACGTTTTCGAGATTCCAGATTCTCGCTTGATTTGTCTGCTACTGATGTGCGGATTAGCCGCGACAGCAGCTAAAATACCTACTTGGGCATCATCATTTGTTGCAGGTCGTGGTTGACGTTTCACATGTGGCTGAACACTTCCTGTTTCCTTAAATAACGTAACTATCCGGTGAACGGTTCGGACACATGGATGATGTCATCTAGGATATCTAGCAGCATACATAGCACACGCCCATTGGGCATTTTGATCACAATAGCCATACATCAACACGATATCGACCTTTTCCGCAATTGGTAAACGGTCCTTTTTAACACGGGTAACGTATCACGAAGCAAATACCGTCCGCACTGGAGGAATGTTACGTGATACCTCGTACTTACACTTTTGTGACAGGAGCGAGATGGCGCAGTGGTTACCATACTGGACTCGCAATCGGGAGGACGACGGTTCAATCCCGCGTCCGCCCATCCTGATTTAGGTTTTCCGCGATTTCCCAAAATCGCTCCAGGCAGATGCCGGGATGGTTCCTTAGAAAGGGCACGGCCGACTTCCTTCCCCGTCCTTCCTTGATCCCACGAGACCGATGACCTCGCAGTTTGGTCTCTTCCCACAAAACAATCCAACAACGTTTGTGACTATTACAGCGCCATCTATCACAAAGCGAAAAAAGTGGTCCAGCTAAAATATTCATATTTCCATACGTACAGCACGAATATGTAATAAAAAATGTGGGTTCCTATTTTAAAAAAACGCAGTTGATATCCGTTTGACCTACTAGCGGCCATCTCGTTTCCCCCTTCAAGCTAGACGAGTTTCGTTCTTTGCAGTTTTTCGTTTGGCGCTTATTTCGTGAGATATTCGGCCCGGTCACTATCAATGGACCACCCTGTATACGAAGGACGAGGTTTTGTGATAGACATTTTAGTATTGCTAGTGTGTGAGGAATAGCGCTGAAAAGTCCGAGTGCGAAAATTTTTCTTCAGCCTGTGTAGTTGTATAGGAGTATAAAGTAGTGAAATGAGAGATTCTTACCTTTTACGTCGTCTGCGATGGAAATTCTTCCACGTAGGTTCAGAAAAGCTATGAAATCGTTAGGATCCAGAAAACGAGACGCCGATGCTGCGATAAATGTGGCAGTACCTCGCACTGACGTACAGACGACTATGCAAGTGACCACCATCGCCGTCGCCAGCCGCAGAACGTGCATTGGGTTGTGGCGGATGTATTATCGCACGAATCCTGCTATATCGCCACCTGCTTTGCTCTCTCCGTGCAGGTACAGGGATAGCTTGGCGCATGTGCTTATACTATGGGCTTTAGATGTGTTTCACGTAGCAGGCAAATGTCAATGATTTCGCCTCGGAGAAATTGACGAAGTTCACCAGTATATGTGCAGACACCATTGGCGTTCCAAGCTGCTGCTGTCGGTCCATTAATTCCCATCATAATGCTGCTGTTGAGAATTAGAACCGGTGCTTGCTTGCGTACCTGACTTCACTGTGGCATTAATTTACTTGCGGAAGGAGCTCTATTACGCTATTACCAGAGCAATCACTAGCACAATTAAGCTGCTGAGTTCCTTATTTGGAGCAGCTGTCGACAGAGATGCTACGTCAGCGGCGGTGCTCATGGATCGGCGCATTTCGGTGGGGCGTTGCTACATCTACATCTACATCTACATCCATACTCCGCAAGCCACCTGACGGTGTGTGGCGGAGGGTACCTTCAGTACCTCTATCGGTTCTCCCTTCTATTCCAGTCTCGTATTGTTCGTGGAAAGAAGGATTGTCGGTATGCCTCTGTGTGGGCTCTAATCTCTCTGATTTTATCCTCATGGTCTCTTCGCGAGATATACGTAGGAGGGAGCAATATACTGCTTGACTCTTCGGTGAAGGTATGTTCTCGAAACTTTGACAAAAGCCCGTACCGAGCTACTGAGCGTCTCTCCTGCAGAGTCTTCCACTGGAGTTTATCTATCATCTCCGTAACGCTTTCGCGATTACTAAATGATCCTGTAACGAAGCGCGCTGCTCTCCGTTGGATCTTCTCTATGTCTTGTATCAACCCTATCTGGTACGGATCCCACACTGCTGAGCAGTATTCAAGCAGTGGGCGAACAAGCGTACTGTAACCTTCTTCCTTTGTTTTCGGATTGCATTTCCTTAGGATTCTTCCAATGAATCTCAGTCTGGCATCTGCTTTACCGACAATCAACATTATATGATCATTCCATTTTAAATCACTCCTAATGTGTACTCCCAGATAATTTATGGTATTAACTGCTTCCAGTTGCTGACCTGCTATTTTGTAGCTAAATGATAAAGGATCTATCTTTCTGTGTATTCGCAGCACATTACACTTGTCTACATTGAGATTCAATTGCCATTCCCTGCACCATGCGTCAATTCGCTGCAGATCCTGTTGCTGCTGGTTCATCCTTATTTCCGCGCCTGTTACGCCGAGACGCAGCGTTAGGCTGCATCTCTGAAATGTCAAAAGTAAATTACTGCACTGGTTCAAATGGCTCTGAGCACTATGGGGCTTAACTTCTGAGGTCATTAGTCCCCTAGAACTTAGAACTACTTAAACCTAACTAACCTAAGGACATCCATGCCCGAGGCAGGATTTGAACCTGCAACCGTCGCGGACGCGCGGTTCCAGACTGTAGCGCCTAGAACCGCTCGGTACAGCACTGTTTCCTGTGGCTGATGCGAAGGGGTGGCAGCATCTTCTGACATCTGCTGTGTAGTGTTCCGGGTAGTTACGCTGGCATTTCACTTCTGTGACCTGATTGGGTGCTGCTGGGCAGATGCTCCTGCATTGGCTGGCGCCTCTGTCATAGCAGCTGCGGCGTAGGAGACTTGTCTCGGCCGTCCTCTTTTCTTGCACCTCAGTAGTGCGCCGACGTTGGCGAGCTATAGTGCGCATCTGTATGGTGTGTAACCTCCCCATAATAAAATAATATGACTAATATTCACATTTAGCGTAACTACCCAACAGTGAAAATATGAATAGCATTGACATATAGTGTAACCTAGCAACAGTTTATTAATCCGTAACCTACCAATAGTAAAAAATATATCTATAACATTGACATTTAGTATAACCTCCCCACAAACTAAATTCCGTAAACTACCAATAATAAAATGTGACTAATCTCCTAGTAAAAAAATCAGAGATAGCCTTTCAATAATTGACTGTGAGTTTAAACTGGTAAATTTTGGACGTCAGCAGTGCTGCGTCATGGCCCTGAAAGATCATACTGAATAAGTAGAAAATTCTTACCTCAATGAAGTCGCCGGATAACGCGTATATATTGTAAGTAGGCTGTTTAGGTTTTCTTATTGGTAACGCCACGTGGCGCTCTGTATGAAAATCACTGGCTGTGCTGTGTGCAGTCTGTGGCTAGTTTGCATTGTTGTCTGCCATTGTAGTGTTGGGCAGCTGGATGTGAACAGCGAGTAGCGTTGCACAGTTGGAGGTGAGCCGCCAGCAGTGGTGGATGTGGGGAGAGAGATGGCGGAGTTTTGAAATTGAACTGCTATATATATTATGATTATTAAGGTAAATACATTGTTTGTTCTCTATTAATATCTTTCATTTGCTAACTATCCCTATCAGTAGTTAGTGCCTTCCGTAGTTTGAATCTTTTATTTAGCTGGCAGTAGTGGCGCTCGCTGTATTGCAGTAGTTCGAGTAATGAAGATTTTTGTGTGGTAAGTGATTTCTGAAAGGTATAGTTTAATGTTATTCAGGGCCACTCTTTTGCAGGGATCTTTGATAGTCAGATTGCGTTGCGCTAAAAATATTGTGTGTCAGTTTAAGCACAGTCGTGTATAAATTGTTCAAAGGGGACGTTTCAATATCTGCTCCTGTATGAAACTAAACTTTTCTGGCACAGCCCAGTGCAATGCTGGCCGATAGATTTATCACGTATAAAAGGAAACAACAGATTTTTATTTACAATAATCGGGATGACCATGGACTGGAGAAATTAGTAAATTCTTTAAATCGAGATGAATGATTGTCAAAAGTTAATTTTTATAAAAAAGATTATTATTAAGAGATTTTTTAAAACATTTACATGGGACTTGATATAACGATACTACATGTGCGTGAGGCTGCTTTTACCTTACATTATATCGCTCAGGCTCCGCCGTCGCTCCCCACGACCAGCCCAGCCAACTCCACGCACACAACTGCTAGCAACTACTTACTCCTACTGCTACACAGTTCCTACTGCTGACAACACTGCTCTCTGGTCTGAGACTCTCTTATACCTTACATATCGCAGGCAGCGCATGAGCAATCCAGCGAAATTACATCTGCTCGAGTGCGCTAGCAACAAATTCCTTAATCATGGACCTCTTACAGGTGCAACTGTGGTAGCAAGCCGTATGTCCTTCCTCACTGTCAAGTGCGCATGTCGGTATCGAATCACGCAGAAAAGGTGTTCTCTATTAATTTGTTGCCAGCAGATTGACATGGAACAGAGCCATGCAAGTGACTTACGACCTGGCGGCGATAGCATTGCGCTGGGTCTTTGCTATCCCTTACATTTTGTGCTCGCTTCGTGAAACTGGCGACGCGCGTCAGTTGGAAAAGTATTCTGTTTTCCAGATCGTCGGCTGTAACAACTAGGAATAGTGGCTTATCCTCTGATGTCTTCGGTGATTTCAGCTTTATGACTGACCTTAAATGAATATACAGAGCTTCAAGTTCTTCTTTTATGTGCACGGATTCCATACTGTCACATGTGAATGCGTGAGTATGACAGGGGTGGCTTTCTTCCCGACGATTCCTGCGTCACACGTCGGAAAACTTCAGTAGAACGCAGTGCCACTTAGTAAAGGTGTCTGCGGGCCATTACCAAAGTGGTTCTTCTGCTTCTGAGAAGTGACTGAAGCTGCCTGTAGTTCTTTTGGAATTGAAGTACTAACAGTGGAGGTTTAGATGAAAATTTGGCACGGTAGAACCGCGTTCCGAACATTTCTTGGAGATCTGAGAGCATTGCAAATCAATTTGCAGTTTCTTCTTGGTGAGTGAATGATAACTGCCCGTTGAAAACAGTTCTGGCCTGCACAAACCGTCGGCGAGATTTCTGCAGCGATAGCTTCTGCTGCTACAATTGCAGGAGGCCTAATTACTCTTTCATATACCGAATCCTGGAGCAGTACTGTCAAGGCGGTCGTAACCCATGCAGCAACCGATGTCAGATCTCCGCCGATCGGCGACTGGCCGACTCCACGTTCTCTCTGAATTATTCACGCTGCTGCATTAAAAATTCTGATTTCCCATTCGTCTCTGCTCCGCTTATGTATGGTCTTTGCCCGTTATAGAGACCAACAAAACGAGCTAGCAGAGGATATATATATATATATATATATATATATATATATATATATATATATATATATATATATAAAACAGAGGTGGAGCCCCTCCACACCCACACCGCCATGATGACCATCTCAAAAGGTCTACCTGCCATCTCTGCATCAGGATTAGTTTTCACTAAACCGAGGTGTCGCAGGGTGTGGGTACTGCGATGACTGCGTACGTCTGGTTAAGATTAACCATTAATACGCGCTCATCTGGAGATAGATTGGGTCGAAGTCGAACGAAGGGTAGCGGTTTGAGGGCAGAGGAAAAAAAGTGCCAAGGCAAGAGCCAAGGGAAAAAAACCTCTGCTATAGTTAGGTCGGGTGGTAAGAGCAGTAGCGGATGTCTTGCTGCGTGCGATAGGTCGTCCAAGTGTAGGCTTTGTTAGTAGTGGGTATCATGCAGCTCTTGTTCAGCGTTAGCAACCTGCAACAGTTAGGTTTATCATAGTTTTGTGTCTCATAGGTCATACATAGGATGCACAGTGTAGGGTGATGTTGGCGAATTGTTTGTGCGTCAGTGGGCGAGCTCGTCGGTGACCCTTGCTGTGGCCTGTTAGTCGGCTCTAATAGGGGCTGCTACTTGCCAGTCAGTGTTGCTGATATGCAGGAGCTTGCCGACGTTTGTCACTTGTTGGTGTATCTTAGTTTACCATAGGTGGCTATGCCGTAACAAGTAGTGTCTTCGGCCGTTTGTACTTCCACCTATGGTTGTGAATGTAGTTTCCCAGAGTGTGGATGAAAGGATTGTTCGAGTGTCTCGATTTCCTGTATAGTCGTGTGGCGTGTTTTTTGAATACTTGCTTGAGGCGGTATTCTTGATGAAGATGCACAGTGCTTCTATAGCGTGGAGTGTTGCTAATGATTCGTAGCACTTTGTTCTGTATGATCTGCAGGCGGCGCAGTCGTGTAGGAGCTGCATATCCCCAGACGGGAGCTGCGTACGTCATCAGAGGTCTAATCAGTGTCATGTATATGGAACTCGACACCCTCCTGTTCACTGTGCTTTCCCTGTTGACATTGGGTAGAGCTGTTTGAGCCACGCCTGCGCTCTGTTGGCAACGTATTCGATGTGGTCCTTCCCATGTAAGTTTCGGGTCCAGCCAGACACCTAGGTATCTGACTTTCCCTCGGAAACGTATTGGGCGTGTATGTAGTGATATCTATCTACTGTGTTGATGTTTGCGCAGTAGTTTCGGTCTGCGTGTAAAGGGAACTGCTTCGCACTTTTCGGCGTTTACTTTAATATGCCATCGCTCCAACCAAGGCTCGGCTCTTCTGAGTGCTGTCTGTATTCATGAATTAATGTTCGACGGATTTCAAACTTGCGCAAGGATCGCGGTGTCATCGGCGTAGATGGCTAACTCGTGTTTTGTGTCGCTGGGAAGTCGTTAATGTACAGGTTGAACAAGATGGACCCTAGGATGCTTCCTTGGGGTACTCCAGCTTGGAAACCCATGTTGTGTTGATCATTTGTCCTGCACGTTAGTGTTAAAACACCTGTTCGTGAGATATGAGTGTATGAGACGTTTCTGGCGGTGGCGCCGCTGTGGCAATCGCACCTTTGGTGTGTCCCTCTGGTGGGAAAGGGGAACGGTTGTCTGTTCACGTGTATTTAAGGAGCCAGTCGGTCAGTCGGAGTCGGTCTGGGTCAGTCTCTCGTCCCCAGCTTGCTAGTCTGTCTCTCGTCCAAATTTATTAGGCAGTTAGTGTCTGTCTGACGTTCAGAGCTGCCTCTGTCATGTTTATCGGATTTGGTGTGTTAACGAATTTATTGCTTGTAGTGTAACGGCCCAATACCTGAAATATGTTTTGACCTTGACTATGATCTTGAGAGGCGGTATCTGTGTACTGTAAGGCATCTAAACTTGTTTGGCCAACCGTGTAGAATTTTATATAAGATTGCATTTCATGGGCTTTTATTTAAATGATCATTTTAGTAAATAAAGTTGCCACCCTTTCACCGTAAGACTTTTCTTAGAAGTTAAAATCAAGTTGCACCTTCGGTGGCAAAGTTAATATTTTAGTTGTTAGTGTTTTGTACCATTTTCATCTCCCCTACGGGGGTGCATAGTTTTTGTGCTTGTGTAAATTGTTAAAACTTTTAGTTTAAAGTAACCTGGTGTGTTGCAGATTTGCACCAGTGTAGTTTTTCAGAGGCTGTTGTGAGTGGTCGAAACTACGGCCGCGTCAGAAGGGAATGGCAAGTTTCTCTGCCCGACAGTCAAAACTTGTTTCTTTCTGCCTCTGAATAAATTGTAACTTGATATTTAGAGGATGCTTTCTGATTATAATTTTAAATCTGTTTCTTTAAAAAAATGCTTTTAGGCGCCATTAAAGTGAATAAAATTCCCATTTGTTAAAAGGAATTTGATTATGATTTCATCAGTTACTCCCTGGCAACTACTTCCACTCTTACATAGAGAGATTAAATGTGTTAATGTTCTTGATGAATCGCTAGTAAATAAAATAAATTCTTAAGAACATTCTTTGAAAATAAATCACGGTTCAACAAACTAAGTGAAATTATCACTCAGCTAAAGGCCACAAACAATTTCAAATAACAAACGGCTGAAGGCCTGAATTACAAGTCAGGAACAACCTTGCTTTTAAAACAAGTTTTCTTTTAAAAACCTTATTGCAACACGGCTGAAGGCCTTATTATGAAGGCTGAAGGCCTCACACAACTTCAAATCACAATCGGCTGAAGGCCTGAATTAGAAGTGAGAAGAACAATTCCAAACAGCACATACTAAATACATCGTTTTAAAACAAAATGTAACATAGCTGAAGGCCTTATTATAAAAGAAGTGAAATTATTGCTCGGCTCAAGGCCACAAACAATTTCAAATAACAAACAGCTGAAGGCCTGAATTAGAAGTTGAGAAAACAATTCCAAATAACACTTTTAAAATAAATCCCTTGCTTTTAAAACAAGTTTGCTTGAAAAGAAAAAAAACTCACTGTAACACGGCCGAAAGCCTTATCACCAAAGAAGTGAGATTATTGCTCGGCTGAAGGCCACACACAGCTTCAAATAACAAATATCCTTAAAACAAACATCACAATCTAAGGAATCAGGACAAGCGGTTCTCAGCAACTGTTGTGAGGTTCGGCCTGGGAAGGTAACTCAAACATAAGGTAAGGTGAGACAGGCAGCCAAAAGTTGTACTCACGTAACAGGATGGCAACTCAAACTAGGGGCAGCTTAAGTGCCGACCGACCGACTAACCAGTCCTCCTTACGTCCGATCACTGGTACAACGATGGAATATTTTTAGGCAAGGGCAAAGAGACAGACAGCACTACGTCTTCAGAAAACACCCAAGGCCTAAGGAAACACTAGAACCAAGGCAGGCCACACAGACACACACAAAAAAATGCACAGTACGATACAAGTGGCTGTCGAACTACATGCAGCGTCGGAGAGCATCAACACGACAAGGAAAGGTACATTGCCAGAAAAGTACACTAACCTCCAGGTCAGGTAACTGGGGCGTTAGCGGCCACAATGCAGAAAATACCGCTGCTTGCACTTCACTAATAATAATAATACTAAATTCAATGATGAATAACAAAGACGGCTGCAAAATTTCACCACCTTGAAACACTTCACTCGTTGCCGCCAGGCTCAGCGGCCCTGGGAGCAACAACCCGCCGACCAAAGGCGATATCACAGAATAGTCGAGGTTGCATTGTTAACTCTTCCCTCAACTTAAACGTCCAAGGTTCGGTGTACAACGAAGTCGCCGCTCTCGCAACTACGCCTCCTCAATCCAGCTGTGGCAGCACGCTGCCAGCAGCCCCGGCTTGCCCTCGCGCTGCACGGACCTGTTTGCTGCTGCGCCCCAACCGAACTGATCTCCTTTCGCCACTCCAAATCCAATACGCAGACAGCACTAAAATAGCTGATCATTCAAAACCACAAGATACACACAGAACCGGGAAAACAAACCCACCAACAACTCATAATACTAAAACCAGTCACTGTGAACCAACAGGGACGAATTATAAGTCAGAAGCGGTCGGAAGACCAAATGCACGTCATCCGCTTGTAATCTCCTCACGGAAAATTACCCTCTACCCCGCAATAATTAATAATGGTCAATCAAATCATCCACATTTATTTACGTTTGAAAAGTATCTGAGCAGATTTTCTAGTAATATATGCGCCGACAGCTCGTCGACGCCAAGGTATTTTTCTAGTACGTTTATTCTTTGGAACAACAGAGGTACAGAGATGTATGCTCCATGGTCATTATAGAGGGAGAGAGAGAAAGGAACAGCTTCGGAAAGTATCGGTTGGAAGATTTTCGGATTGCTAAAGGAGATTTATTTACTCTTCTTCGCGCTAAAGCGAGACAGGAAAGTTTGTGCCGCTAGCGTGGTAGATAAAGAGAAAGAAGGACTTGTAAAAGTAAATTGCATGAGACTTAAAATCCACGGAAACGGAACATGTACGGAAATGGATTCAATATACAATTTTCCTCAGAAATAAGGTTTGTGACCATTTTATTCTAGAGTGAATGACGAATGCGTTCTCTGTCTGAATCATTGATGATTGTCTGGGCCCTGTAATTAATTGGGAAGTTTCAGCTGTGACGAAGAGAGCCTGCAATCTCTGAGTTTTTTTGAAATCGTCCAAAAAGGCCTCGTCCACATCTGAAATTTTAGATCTGTCGTAAACTGAACGAAGTGTTCAAAAGATCGCTTTTCCCAACTGAATGCAGCGCGTAATAATAATAACGTATGTAAAGATCTTTTCTAGCAAGCTAGCCGCTGAATATTAAGACGAAGGGCTCCACCAGAGATTCTACTAGGCTGATTTCATGTAACTTATATTTGAACTGTCCACAGATAAAGGCGACAGATACACTTCTGTACAGACAAAACATTACACCAAGATAGCGCACACACACATAGGCTTTCATCAACACCAAAGTAGTAAGAGAATTCATTAGACGCTGCGACCACCCATCTAACGACCAACCAACGGTCGTCCCCACTGAAGTCAGGCACGGGTAAGATCCCAGTATACATCGTCGACTGACAACTAATTGCCATGAGGTCACTTCGTCGGGCAGACACCCACACACACGCAAGTGAAAGTTGCACGGCTCGAATATCACGGTCCATTCAACTAAAACTCGCTGAATCCGGTCCATGACGTAGCCGTGCACTCTCGCGACCACATCCTTCCGTCGGACAGTGCATGTGTGTCGCCAGCGGTCGGATGACTATTGGCTGTCCGCACCTCACTCCTGCTCCATTCCAACTCAACTCGCTCTACACACGACGACCTGGAAATACTAGAGGGCGCTCCAAAGATGGTACCACTTTACGCGCTATCGATAGGTGCTGCTGCTGCCACTCACGGACAGATAAGGTGAGGAAACTTAGTAGCGCCAGTGAAAACACTAAGAAAACGATACGCCACTATCGCTGTTACAAGATGCCGAGCTATGAACGGCATCAACGCGGGCCACACATGGCTCATTGCTATTGAAGGAAAATACATTACAAGTATTCCACATGTACACTGTTCACCTACAGGCAGGCTTCAGCACAGCTGTACACGTACAATAATCCGAGAACTCCAGGCGTGTCCTGAAAGCATTCACGACCACTCACAACATACTCCCAGAGTTTCTAGAATGAGATTTTCACTCTGCAGCGTAGTGTCCGCTGATATGAAACTTCCTGGCAGATTAAAACTGTGTGCCGGACCGAGACTCGAACTCGGGACCTTTGCCTTTCGCGGGTTCAAAATGGTTCAAATGGGTCTGAGCACTATGGGACTCAACTGCTGTGGTCATAAGTCCCCTAGAACTTAGAACTACTTAAACCTAACTAACCTAAGGACATTACACACATCCATGCCCGAGGCAGGATTCGAACGTGCGACCGTAGCGGTCGTGCGGTTCCAGACTGTAGCGCCTTTAACCGCTCGGCCACTCTGGCCGGCCCATTCGCGGGCAAGTGCTCTACCAACTGAGCTACCCAAGCACGACTCACGTCCTGTCCTCACAGCATTACTTCTGCCAGTATCTCGTCTCCTACCTTCCAGCTGTGAGTACGGGGCATGAGTCGTGCTTGGGTAGCTCAGTTGGTAGAGCACTTGTCCGCGAAAGGCAAAGGTCCCTAGTTCGAGTCTTGGTCCGGCACACAGTTTTAATCTGGCAGGAAGTTTCTTACTCCCAGAGTTCATCGACCCTCCTCTGAATTCCAGCCCTGTTGACATTATCGGTGACACTTTACAAAAAATGTTCAACATCTCCACCATTCGTATGAAAACAGGCTTCATCCACACTTTCTTGTGTTCTAACGCTGTTTATAATGTCGACGAACTCTAGGAACGCATTGTGGTTGATTGTCATGCATTCGGAACACACGTGGGATTTTTTACGTATACGGATGTCGACGGGTAGACGTAATGAAGAATGGGTTTTGATAAATGGTGGCAAAGTTGAACATCTGCTGTAGTTTGTTTGTCCTCAAGTGCATATACGTCGATTAGATCCTCGGTAATTGAGGTGAAAGGAGACGTGGGACACCTCCTAATATTTTAGCGCTCCTCCTTTACCTCGGTGTAGTGCAGAAAATCGACGTGGCATGTACTCAACAAGTCGTTGGAAGAACCCTGCAGAAATACTGAACCATGCTGCCTCTACAGCCGTCCACAATTGCGAAACTGTCGCCGGCGCAGGCCATTGTGTGCACAAACTGTCCTCTCGATAATGTCCCATAAATGTGCGGCGGCCTGCATCTCGAGGTCGTGCGGTAGCGTTCTCGCTTCCCACGCCCGGGTTCCCGGGTTCGATTCCCGGCGGGGTCAGGGATTTTCTCTGCCTCGTGATGGCTGGGTGTTGTGTGCTGTCCTTAGGTTAGTTAGGTTTAAGTACTTTAAGTTCTAGGAGACTGATGACCATAGATGTTAAGTCCCATAGTGCTCAGAGCCATTTGAACCAATTGAATTTTTGAAATGTGCGGCGGGATTCGTGACGTGCGATCTGGGTGACCAAATCACATTCTGGACACGGAATGCTCTTCAAATCAATCGAGAACGATTGTGGTCCAGTGACATAATGCACCGTCATCCAAAAGAATTCCATCGATTTTGGGAATATAAATTCCATGAATGGCTTCAAATGGTCTGCAAGCAGCCGAACATAATCATTTCCAGTCAATCATTGGTTCAGCTGGAGCAGAGCAACCACCAGTTTTCACAGCGGCTTTTGTGAAAATTTCTGTTCATGGCTCCGTTGCGTCTGAGCTACATTCGAACCCTGTCATCAGCTCGTAACCAACTGCTATCGGGACTCATTCGACTAGATCACGATTTTCCAGTCGTCCTGGATCGAACCGATAAGGTCACGTGCACAGGAGAGGAGCTGCAAGCGATGTCGAGTTCTCAGCAGAGGCACTCGAGTCTGTCACTGCCACAGCTTCATAATGTCCGATTTCGCCCCACTGTGCTAAGCGATACGTTGGTCGTACGTCCCACATTGATTTCTGCTGTTATTTCAAGCTGTGTTGCTTCTATGTTAGCACTGACAACTGTACGCAAAAGCCGCTGCTCTCTGTCGTTAAGATGGCGGTTGCGACCGAGCGGTTCTAGGCGCTGCAGTCCGGAACCGCGAGACTGCTACGGTCCCAGGTTCGAATCCCGCCTCGGGCATGGATGTGTGTGACGACCTTAGGTTACTTAGGTTTAAGTAGTTCTATGTTCTAGGGGGCTGATGACCTCAGATGTTAAGGCCCATAGTGCTCAGAGCCATTTGAACCATTTCTCTGTCGTTAAGTGAAGGCCGTCAGCCACTGATTTGTCCGTGGTGAGAAATAATGACTGATGTTTGATATCTTTGTCATTCTCTTGACGCTGTTGATCTTGGAAGTTTAAATTCCTTAAAGATTTCCGAACTGGAATCTCTCATGCGTCTAACTTCATCTACCACTCCGCGTTCAAAGTCTGTTAATTCTCGTTGCGCGGCCATAACCACTCTGGAAATTTTTTCATATTAACCACTCTTGAGTACAAATGACGGCTCCGCCAGAGTACTGCCCTGTTATACTTTCTGTACGTAATTTTACTGCCATCTGGGTGTGTGCATACCGCCATCGCTTAACTTTTGTCACCTTAGTGTAAGGTGTTCATGTAGTCAGTCGAATACGCCGTATTGCGGAAACCCTTGGTTAACAGACGTAATTTTATAAGTGTGAGATTTAATGTGTGTGTTTATATACTGAGCAGACTGAATGTGCATCATACCCTGGGCGGAGAACTGTCAAACACAGAGTTCTGCCTTTGTAAGCGAGACGACAGCGAATCATGTCACGAAGGTCTGTTGTTTTTGTTGAAGAGCATTAAATGAGATGCCAGTTCTGAAATGAGCACGAGCGACAGTCGTTTTCGTTGAGAGCAGTCAACACCATACTTACACATTCCTGAGCACACTATTTCCTTCTTTCACTGACTCAACAACACAAATCAGTGAGAACGTTTTGCACAACTGCGCAACTGATAGGCAACGGCTACATGCCTTTACGTTGGAAAGTTCTATACACATCGATTAATTCCATTCAAAAATGATATGTTCTCCTCCTTCCCAAACATTTTTTCTTCATTCTAAAGAAAAATTTGGGGACACATCCAAATTTTCAGAACCAAATTTTCCACAAAAAAAAAATTTCCAACAATTTCTGAAAAATCGAAAAATTCTTTACTGCGATATTGTATTCTCGTAGAATGATTCCTACCTCATTTGTTTCATGTCGCGTGCCTTAGATTTCTGCGTTGGATTTTTCCTCTTGTTCCTTGCTTCGCTTCATATGTGAAACAGCAGTGTGTCAATACAGTTATACATTACCGTGTTTCTATGGCCCATATCCTACATACCCTGAAGCAGTCAGTAAAGATGTGCTAACTTAATTGTACTCACCATTTTTTAGTCAGTACTCAAGATGACTGTTGCTTCTTGATATCGAATCGCCTTGTTCTGTCTGTCTCTCTTTTTGAATCTAATAAGAGCTATCTTATTATAGTACATAGCAACCAATCTTACATCATTGTTTTATGTACTTCCTGTCTTTTATGTAATTGTAGTGGTCCCATTGTTAGCGTTATTATGAGGCAAGAGAACTGACTATGAGTATGTGGATTGGTTCAGTATCTATATTTTTACACCATTCATAATTTTTAAGTCTTTTGTAATTTTTGAAAACATCTATTGTGATGAAAAATAGCGGTCTAGCTATAATACGTTAAAACTGTATTAAAACCAGTCATGACTGCAATAAAATATTTAGTGAAAAGGGTATCTTCGGACTAATCTTCTGACTATATGTACCGTGATTGTAAGAGGTGCCGGTGAAGGGAGCAGGTGTTGTGACTAGATGAATGGCAACTACTCATGCCTACAGTTCTCAAACAGAGCTGTACAGTTAGCCCATATTTTGAATTTTATATTCTCATTTTGTGTTTGTGACAGTTTTATCGAAAAGTTTTCCCTTCACTGTGATGTTAAGGAAGTGTATAATAAACGAGTTCCAACTTGACCAGTATTTATTATAACACGCGAATGCAAACTAGTCACGTGGGTGACGTCACATGTAGCTGTGTCGTTTATCACATTAACGTAATGTTTATAATGGCTCTAAGATGGAAATCTATACGTTATCTTATATCATTTTACTGTTGCAATTTTACAGTGGCATTTGTGAAAAACTTACTTCCATGGCTTTGGTTACGATCTTTGTCCGTAGAATACAGAGAAAATAATAATTCCTGTCTTTTCTTCTTGACGTGTATGTTAATACCATAGACCACCTATCCAGGTATATCTCTGACTTGTTTGCCTTGAGGTGTACGTCCATACTGTTCACTGCTACCTGAAAACAGTAAATGACCTAGCTGGGTGTTACTGTGTTTACTGTACCGAATATCATGGCTACAGTTTCAAGCCTACTAGTGCGGCAAACCCCTTTACTATATAACATTTTCAATTGCTGCGTCCGCCCCAGGTAGCTGAGTGGTCAGCGCTACAGAATGTCAATCCTAAGGGGCCGGGTTCGATTCCCGGCTGGGTCTGAGACTTTCTCCGCTCCGGGACTGGGTGTTGTGTTGTCCTAATTATTATCATTTCCTCCCCATCGACGCGCAAGTCGCCGAAGTGGCGTCAAATCGTAAGACTTGCACCCGGCGAGCCGTCTACCCGACGGGAGGCCCTAGTCACACGACATTTACATTTACATTTTTTTCAGTTGCTGCTTACTTACGATTTTTATGGTAATTACATAGTGTTTAGTTGTTGTTACGGACTGCCCCTAAAGATGACTGTAACCCGTAACATATGAAGTTGGTGGGTTAAATATTCTAAGTGGTTTTTTTTATTCTGTTTTTAACCTGATTCTGTTCTGCTGAATATAATAGTTGCTTTGTTATTGTACCCTAATAGCGGTTTCCTTATTTGTATGTAGTTATTTCCGAATGCCTACACAGCCTATACTCCATAGTACGGAAAAGAAAAATACATTAAATGTCAATAACAACCGTTGCAAGAAACTTGCTTTTTTCAGTAAGTCTATCACGGTTGTAGACATGGTTGAAATTAAAAAAAAACTTGACCTTTTACTTTAACTGTTGCACATTTCAATGAAAATATGAGATCAGTGAACAGACACTGAACATTAGTGAGCCTAAGTAAGGATTAGGAACTTTTGCGCTCTCAAACAACGAACTGCAAAACTTTTTGTTTCTCATTTTGCAGATGGTGAAATAATCTTAGCAGATTCGGAAGATAAATTAAAGAAAACAACTGTGTTCTTGCACAAGGGAGCACATAATTATACAGGGTCCAGTATCACTATTGCGACAACCGCCTATCTTTGACGTCAACATGCAAGACAGATGGCATTTGCCAACACTAGCAGTTAGGCTACATGGCAACATAAAAGTGTCGCAGAAAGGGTGGGGAGGAATGCGGAAAGCGGTGCAGTATTGTTGTAATGGGGAAACCGAGCGATTTATCTGACGTCCAAAAGAACATTATCGTTGGCTTTTCGGCCAGGGGTGAAAATAATTCCGATATCGACATGTTTGTAAACTGTTTGCTTGCCGCTGTATTTAAGGCGTTATCCAGAACCAGCGGCAAGGCAACCCACAAATACAGCAATAGCAAAATTGCATCCTTGAAATGGATGATATTAAAGAAATCTCTTTGAGACTGCAACTGATCGCCCAGATGAACGAAAGGGCTACCATCAGTGACCCCACAACCACCGTTTAGCGGGCGTTGCTGCGTATGAGCCTCTGCAATAGACCTATGGTTCATGTACCCATGCTGACTGCTGTCCATCGGCTACGAAGGGCGGAATTTGCTCCCCAGTACCGGAAATAAGAGTCCAGTGAGTGGCGACAGGTTTTATACTCCATCGAACATATCGCTGTTGAAGTGTAAGGCATGAAACATTTCTAAGGACACACCCTGCAACAGCCTCGGGACGGTCCAGAATGGAGGAGGGATTGGGGAATGTTTTCGTATTATTCCCTGAGTGATCCTGTCATTATGGAAGGCAGAATGGCTCAATACAAGTATGCACCTACCCTTGGGGATTAGACAATACAACCTGTCACACAGCTAGCAGTGTATGAGCGTCATTTGAAAAGCCTCAGCATGAGTTTACCGTATTTCCCTGGCAACCAAATCACCAGCATTTAAACCCAATAAAGAATCTATGGGACCACCTCGATCGGGCTGCTCGCGCCATGGATCCTCAACCGGGAAACCTAGCGCACCTGTCCGCGGCACTGGAGTGGGTTCCTTTCAAAAGCTCACTGATTCTCTTCTTCACGCAAGAGTTCGCGCTGCAAAAGGTGGCTGTTCAGGATCTGATGGGTAATCATATTAATGCAACTGGTCAGTATAATGTGAACATATAGAAAAAATAAAGCTAAGATAATTTACAAATTTCTGGGGTATAGGAATTTACACATTGCATCCAATGATTAAGAATTCAAATTACAAAGGAGAAGAAGAAGAAGTGGCATGAACACATTCATAGAATGTCACATGAAAGAATAATTAAATTATTTTACACACATAACAAAAAGTTTTGCAACACGCTTGGTTCCGAGAGTTCCGGGACTTGTACAGAAAACTGGATTAGAGATCAACATAAACATCACTTCCGCCCTTTTTATTACTCATGAAAACAACGCGTTGCATGTTTTACCGCCATACAGCGAGACCTTCAGAGTGGATGGTCCAGATTGCTGTACACACAGGTACCTCTTGCAGTGATACAAACCAGTATTCGTCGTCGCATACTATCCACAAGTTCATAAAGCCACTGTTGGTCCAGATTGTCTCACTCCACAACGGTGATTCGGCGTAGATTCCTCAGAGTGGTTGGTGGGTCACGTCGTCCATAAACAGCCCTTTTCAATCCATCCTAGGCATGTTCGGTAGGGTTCATGCCTGGAGAGCATGCTGGCCACTCTAGTCGCGCGATGTTGTTATCCTCAAGGAAGTAATTCAGAATTTGTGCTCGATGGGGGCGCGAATTGTTGTCCATGAAAGCCAATGCCTCGCCAATATGCTGCCGACATGGTTGCGCTATCGGTCGGAGGATGGCATTCACGTATCGTACAACCTTTACAGCGCCATCCATGACCACCGGCGGCGTACGTCGGCCCCACATAATGTCACCCCGAAACAGCAATAACCTCCACCTTGCTGCATTCCTGGACAGTGTGTCTTGGGCGTTGAGCCTGCCCGGGTTGCCTCCATATACGTCTCCGACGATTGTCTGGTTGAAGGCATGTGCGACACTCATCGGTGAAGAGAACTTGATACCAATCCTGAACGGTACATTCGGCGTGTTGTCGGGCCCATCTGTACCACGCTGCATGGTGTCGTGGTTGCAACGATGGACCTCGCCACGGACGTCGGGAGTGAAGTTGCGCATCATGCAGCCTATTGCGCACAGTTTGAGTCGTAACAGGACATCCTGTGACTGCACGAAAAGCCTTGTTCTATATGGTGGCGTTGCTGTCAGGGTTCCTCCGAGCCATAATCCTTAGGTAGCGGTCATCCACTGCAGTAGTAGCCCTTGGGCGGCGTGAGAGAGGCATGTCATCGACAGTTCCTGTCTCTCTGTATCTCCTCCATGTTCTAACAACATCGCTTCGGTTCATTCCGAGACGACTTGATACTTTCCTTGTTGAGAGCTCTTACTGGCGCAAAGAGACAACGCTGGCGCTATGTAACCCCGGTATTGACAATCTAGGCGTGGTTGAACTACAGACAACAAGAGCCTTTTACCCCCTTCCTGGTGGATACTGGAACCGATCGGCTCTAATGCTCATACCTGGTTGTTTACATCTTTGGGAGGGTTTAGTGACATCTCTGAACGGTCAAACGGACTGTATCTGAGCCGACCGGACTGGCCGAGCGGTTCTAGGCGCTTCAGTCTGGAATCGCGGGACCGCTAAGATCGCAGGTTCGAATCCTGCCTGCGTCTGGTTCATTCCGAGACGCCTGGACACTTGCCTTGTTGAAAGCCCTTCCTGGCACAAAGTAACAATGCGGATCAAGCGAACAGCGGTATTGGCCGTCTGGGCATGATTGAATTACAGACAACACGAGCCGTGTGTCTCGTTCCTGGTGGAATGACTGGAACTGATCGGCTGTCGGACACCCTCCATCTAATACGCGCTGCTCATGCATGGTTGTTTACATCTTTGGTCGATTTTAGTGACATCTCTGAACAGTGAAAGGGACTGTGTCTGTGATACAATATGCACAGTCCACGTCTATCTTTAGGAGTTCAGGGGACTGGTTTGATGCAAAACTTTTTTTTTGTGTGTGTACAATATAAACCGCAAGGGGAAAGGTATGGTCGACGTTGAGGATCTGTTAGACGACGATCAGTTTGGCTTTAGGAAATATTAAGGCAGCCGCGAGACAGTTCTGACGTTACGGTTGATAACAGAAACAAAACTTAAGAAAAAACGATACATCTTTATAGGATTCGTTTACCTTGAAAAAGTGTTCGATGACGTAAAATGGTGCGCGTTAGAAATTCTGAGCAAAATGGAAGTGAGCTATAAGGAAAGTCGGATAGTAAGCAATATCTTCAAGAACTAAGAGGCAATTATCAGAAAGGAAGACCAAGAACGAAATGCTCGGGTTTAAGAGGGTGCAAAACTGGAATGTATTCTTTCTCCTCTACCGTTCAAACGTACGTCGAAGAACAATAGCGGAAATTAAAAAAGACTTAAATAAAATAAAGAGGATTTGGATCATCATTCTATGTTGACATATTGCAGAGTTTTGCCAAAGAAGTTAGTAGTGATAGATCTGCCGAAGACAATGAGAGAAGTCGAAGGTTCTAATGGATCAAAAGAATAAAAGAAAGGGTCAAAATGTATTTGTTGTTCCACTTCTTCACCACCGACTATTTACAGTATAGTTGGCGCTATATATGCTTTAAGCGATGTAGTAACAACATCATCAAATAACGATAGAGGCAGTGTTCTTTTCACGTCAGTCTCGTTGATTTCTGGCTAATCTATGATGTATTTCTTCTTTTCTCTTATTTTGATTGATTTTTTAATTTCTTGTTGTTTATTCCTAAAATTTTTATATCTATCTATCTATCTATATCCGGATCCCGCTCCAGCTACTGCCGGGTCTGGGTGCTGACGAGTCCTCTGCATTTGGCTCGGTCCTCCCACCACTTTTCTTCCTCCACTTGCTGCCAGGTCACACCTCTCCTTTCAACAGATATTCTCACTCCCATTTCCCACCGTGTTCTTGGGCGCCCTCTAGGTCGTTTCCCATCCATCTTTAGTTCTTCCATAATTTTGGGGAGTCTCTGCCCATGCATCCTCTTAACATGCCCATACCATCTTAATCTCTTTCTTTCAATTTCTTCTCTCATACTTTCTTGTTTGAGGTCCTTTCTAATCTCTACATTCCTTACTCTGTCCATTCTTGTTTTTCCCTTAACTGCTCTGAGAAATTTCATTTCCCCTGCTTGCAGTCTGGTCCAGTCCCTTTCTTTCATTGTCTATGTTTCTCCACCATAGGTGACAATAATAATTCTTATACATCAGGAGTTTTGCTCTTTCTGAAACTTCATTATTCCTAATCAGATGTTTTATTGTTTGGTAGAAATTGCCTCCCTTCTGTAACCTCCTATTAATTTCACTCCCTAAATAAGTGAAACTTTCTACCACTTTGGGGGGTTCTCCATTCAAGGTAATATTTCCATTGATTCCTTTCTCTCTTCCAAATACCATTACTTCACTCTTATCTTTATTTATTCTCAATCCATACCTTTTCATTATTTCCTTCCACGCATCAAGCTGTAACTGTACATCTACCTCTTTATCACCCCATATTACCATATCATCTGCAAAAATCATCTTTTTGTCTTTTTCTTTTACTATATCTTTAACTGCCCTATTCATTCCCTCCATCACAACATTAAAAAGCGCGGGAGATAGAATACTTCCTTGCTTAAGTCCTTGTCTTATTTCGAAGTATTCAGAGTTCCCTTCGAATTTTTTATACTTGCTTCTTTATTCACTTTTTCTTTGTATTATATGTAAGTTTTGTGGAACTAAATTTTCTTTTTGCAGTAATTTGATTTAATTACCAAGTGATCTTGGGTTTAGGAGTTGGAACACGAAATCATAACGTGGGCTTTAAGTGCTTCTGATGACAGGAACAATGCTCGTACGTCCGAGAAACAAAACAACATGTTCTTCTTAAGGCGTATTCTCCCCAAGACAAAGCAGACATTTGTCTTGAAAGACATCTATCTAGAGTTTCAAAATTAGTCTCAGCCACATAGCAAGACTTAATGTTCACGTTATACGAAACAAAAATCCAATTCTTCGGTATGCCGCTAAACAAGTCCATTATTCAAAAACTTCTTTAGATTCATCTTGCTGTTGCTTCTTACAAGGGAAACTGCCCATCGCAACCCCCCCCCCCCTCTTTGATTTATTGGTAAGAGGGCCCAGTCGAGGGCCCAGTGTAGCACCCGTCACAAACTGAACAGAGATCAAGCATGAAAACAGAAAGAAAATGTACTGACTTGCGAAAAAAAATCAAAATAGAAACAGTGAACGGTCCGCGCTTAAAAAGTATAACATTGACCAAAGTAGGTAAGTGACGGCGTCGTGGTGAAGTGGTCACGGTGTTGGACGTAAAGCGGGCGAGCCGTGTTTCATAGCTTTGTCGCACATTTTTATTTTTTTCACTGTTTGCGGTATTCAGATTTGTGTATCTGTTGTGGTGCAACGTCCGTTTGCAACAACGAGGTGTATGGAAGGGTCCTATAATGAATGTTGATTCTGCACACCTATTGTGTTAGCAGCCCTAAGGAAGTGACTTTTGAATGAGAACGGCAAACCTTTGCTAATAAGGCGACAGGTCAATGGAATCCTCCATCAGAAAACACGCCTGGTGTGTCATACACGGCGTTAGAGTATGTGAGTCATATGATTCGACCTAATTTGCACGCTGGTGAGGGAGTGAGGTATGTCTCGTTGCCCGATTTATGTGTTGGTATTAATGTGAACGTGATCACTCCCAAGCAAATGATAAAAACATAATAGTCTGTCACATAAGCTGCAACAAATGAACGCAACTGTCTCACAATCACACAGTTTCTCTGGACTCTGTCAAAACATATGTTTTTAATTTTTTGAAGTTGCATTCCGTTTTGGAAGTTTTGGCTCTTGAATTCCTTTATTGTACGTAACATAGGTCACATCCATTTATTTGTTGTTTCCATTTCTGTGAGACGTCACTCGTTGTAACTGTTCATCACATTTTCTTGCGACAATAATGTATTTTTACTGCATGACTTATATTCTAGAACTGATGTATAGTACGAAAATGGCGAAGACTTTAGAAAGAGAACACACGTTTCAATGGCGGGACGGACAGTTTATAAAGTTGTGAAAAAAATGAAAATTAATGGTACGAGAGGGTTTTGAATCCTGATCGTCCGCTTCGGAGTACAACACTGTGGCCACTTAAACACAACTCCACGGTTGTTCCACTCTTCTCAATGTTGCCCATGTCAAGCGTAGACCGTTCACTGTTTCTAGTTTGAGTTTTCTTCATGCTTAATCTGTGTTCAGTTTTTGACGGGCTATCCATTGGAGCATCTTACACTACACCTGAGGATGCTGTGGAGGGGTAGTTCCCGAACTAGCGGAAACGTGGTAGACATGATATAGTCCCTCAGTGCTACTAGTCATGTAAACGATCACTTAGAGCCTATTCCAGGTATGTGTTTTGAAAAGAGTCGGGTCTTGAGCATAGGTTGCACGGACATTTAGTGGAGGGGTTGCGCAAACGTGAGAAATAAAGATGAAAACAAGCGGGCTGTAAGAGATTTCAATACTACAGATTTTTTAGATTTATCTACTTGCCTTTTCCACAGCTTGATAAAATAATCATGTGGAGAGGCCAGTGTCGCGGGGTGAGACGGAGCGGTGAGTTGTTGCGTGGTAGTCGCACACACGTTGTCGTGAAAACATCACTGTTCTAATAAACATTTATTGTTCAACAACAAGGATCGTGATATTACTAGCAGAAGTCAACGCCTCCTGAACGTAGGTTTCTAATGGAAAGCCTGTAAGCGCTGTCGTCAGTAGACCACCTGATAACAGGCAACGTCGTGGGGCCAGCGGTGATTCTGCTAGGATGCTGACCATAGAAGGGGGAAACGGCTCGCAACGCAGTCTGGAGACTGCCTGGCAACACTGTACGGGGCGCACAGCAACACACCGTCGTTTCTGTCCTGATAAGCTGAGATATGCAGCAAGTTGCCCACATGGGTGATAGTGACTAAATACACTCCTGGAAATTGAAATAAGAACACCGTGAATTCATTGTCCCAGGAAGGGGAAACTTTATTGACACATTCCTGGGGGTCAGATACATCACATGATCACACTGACAGAGCCACAGGCACATAGACACAGGCAACAGAGCATGCACAATGTCGGCACTAGTACAGTGTATATCCACCTTTCGCAGCAATGCAGGCTGCTGTTCTCCCATGGAGACGATCGTAGAGATGCTGGATGTAGTCCTGTGGAACGGCTTGCCATGCCAGTTCCACCTGGCGCCTCAGTTGGACCAGCGTTCGTGCTGGACGTGCAGACCGCGTGAGACGACGCTTCATCCAGTCCCAAACATGCTCAATGGGGGACAGATCCGGAGATCTTGCTGGCCAGGGTAGTTGACTTACACCTTCTGGAGCACGTTGGGTGGCACGGGATACATGCGGACGTGCATTGTCCTGTTGGAACAGCAAGTTCCCTTGCCGGTCTAGGAATGGTAGAACGATGGGTTCGATGACGGTTCGTATGTACCGTGCACAATTCAGTGTCCCCTCGACGATCACCAGTGGTGTACGGCCAGTGTAGGAGATCGCTCCCCACACCATGATGCCATGTGTTGGCCCTGTGTGCCTCGGTCGTATGCAGTCCTGATTGTGGCGCTCACCTGCACGGCGCCAAACACGCATACGACCATCATTGGCACCAAGGCAGAAGCGACTCTCATCGCTGAAGACGACACGTCTCCATTCGTCCCTCCATTCACGCCTGTCGCGACACCACTGGAGGCGGGCTGCACGATGTTGGGGCGTGAGCGGAAGACGGCCTAACGGTGTGCGGGACCGTAGCCCAGCTTCATGGAGACGGTTGCGAATGGTCCTCGCCGATACCCCAGGAGCAACAGTGTCCCTAACTTGCTGGGAAGTGGCGGTGCGGTCCCCTACGGCACTGCGTAGGATCCTACGGTCTTGGCGTGCATCCGTGATTTTAGTGACATCTCTGAACAGTGAAAGGGACTGTGTCTGTGATACAATATGCACAGTCCACGTCTATCTTTAGGAGTTCAGGGGACTGGTTTGATGCAAAACTTTTTTTGGTGTGTGTACAAAATAAACCGCAAGAGGAAAGGTCTGGTCGACGTTGAGGATCTGTCCCAGGTCGAAGGGCACGTGCACCTACCGCCGACCACTGGCGACAACATCGATGTACTGTGGAGACCTCACGCCACACGTGTTGAGCAATTCGGCGGTACGTCCACCCGGCCTCCCGCATGCCCACTATACGCCCTCGCTCAAAGTCCGTCAACTGCACATATGGTTCACGTCCACGCTGTCGCGGCATGCTACCAGTGTTAAAGACTGCGATGGAGCTCCGTATGCCACGGCAAACTGGCTGACACTGACGGCGGCGGTGCACAAATGCTGCGCAGCTAGCGCCATTCGACGGCCAATACCGCGGTTCCTGGTGTGTCCGCTGCGCCGTGCGTGTGATCATTGCTTGTACAGCCCTCTCGCAGTGTCCGGAGCAAGTATGGTGGGTCTGACACACCGGTGTCAATGTGTTCTTTTGTCCATTTCCAGGAGTGTATGTTTGTACAACTCGAGCGGTAGACTTCTATTGTAGGGCGACAGGTGACCCACCAGTTGGAGGGCACAAAGTCCAGAGCATTGGAATCAGTACGAGCAGCAGGCCTTCCGTCAGCAGCGACAGTCCCGAGGTGGCGACCAGTTGATTCATGTGTACTCATGGACTCGTGCACCATCGTAGGCCCCCCTCGGAACTGGTGGCTGACAGTTACAATACCTCTGACTATATAAGAGGATTATTGATAACATCATGGCCTGTTTTGTTTTGCTAATGTTCAGGTTTCTTTAACGTAACCCATAGCAGGACAATGGTTCTTACGTGAAGCAATCAGGTCACCTTTTCCACAG
This sequence comes from Schistocerca cancellata, assembly GCF_023864275.1. Taxonomy (NCBI): domain Eukaryota; kingdom Metazoa; phylum Arthropoda; class Insecta; order Orthoptera; family Acrididae; genus Schistocerca; species Schistocerca cancellata. The sequence continues at coordinate 114,403,046 of NC_064627.1, read as the reverse complement.
TGACTGCTTTTCAACTGAGCCGACATTGTCACAACATACATCCCTTTGCTGTGCCCAAATATAACTGCTCGACATCTCCTGACAAACCTTGGCATATCAGTAGACAGCCACTGATCTAAAATAGTTTGGCTGGCCCGAAATGATCAGCATTAGCTGTGGAAGTTGTGTCAATTTTACTCATCCGTGTCCAGTAAATTATTTACGGCGGAACATATGACTTTCTCCTCTCCTGGAGATGTAGTGATTTCAGGGAAATTCAAGACTTGAAAAGTTACTATTACTACCTTTCTTTAACACATGTGAGTACTGGCAGCAGATTTCCGTCACAATACACCTCTAATAATTGGTTCGATTTGAGCTGTGTTATTGTGTGTCTCTCTTTCGTATTTCGTTCCACCACTTATTTCTCTTTTTGCAAAGAAGTAAGGTTCATTATAAAGTTTTCTGTAGGATGGCCTGAAGCTTTTACACCATTCGTTAATAACTAAACCATATTCTGACCACTGATTTTGAATATGTCAACAGCGTCGTCCTGGAACTAAATTATGGAGGATTTTTATAGGTGTACTATTAATTCACTTTGCAGCAGTTAATGATCTGTTCTACTGGGCTTCCTGCACCTTCTGCCTTAAATGGGTGGAGCCAGGGTGGAGACCCCTAACACCCCTCTGACAGGCTTCACCAGTAAATCACCTCTTTACTACGTTAGCTCTGTCAGTGGTGGCTTTTCACTGCCAGCCATAAAATCGAAGCCTCGCGGGTCTAAGCACACCTCAGCTCCGTATATTTTCTACCACATTAAGTCTCAACCGAAACGTGATTGTCTAAATCGACTGTTTTAAAGAGACTGCCAAATTACCGAGATCTACTGTCAAAAATTTTTGTGACATATGAGGATATTACTGTCCTCTTTTCCTCTGCTGTGCTGCTTGTACATCTTTCCCTCTTTGTTTTGTTCAGCATTATATCGGCCATGATGTTCAAAGACATTTAGTTTATCCTGTTTGTGATATTCATCATCAATTGCTTTAAAATGTTGTAATACAAACAAAACATGCTAGTAATGTTCCATGCTCAACTTCTTGACCAAGTTGAATAATAGGAACCTATAACAGATACATTACTACTAGAGCGTCGGTAATCATACCTAAACGTCTCCAGTTCGGAAAGGTGGGACAAAGGCCGTAGAACGGATTTCTGAATTACAGGATACGTGTTGGCACTATACAAAATCCGAAGCCAGAATATAAATTAGAAGTACATAGGTGACCCATTAAATTTCTTCAGATGTTCAAACAATGTTCTCAGTTCAACCGAAATTAGAGCAGCAGCGCCAAGAACTGAGAAATAATGCAGGTTGTATTTAAGCAGATAATGATATTAAGTTATTTATCAATTGTACATACACGGAGAAGGTAACACGCTGTATCCCATAAAATAAATGTTGTTGACACCAAAATAGAATAATTAACCGCATTGGACGTATCTACATGGGCATACGTGTCAGTTTCGCTGTTTCTTTATTTAATCAGTATTCATCATGCTAGGTGGGCCTGGTTTCACACCTGCCGAAGTGGCCGCCGTCAGTTGAAACTGGCACCTACACATTAGCAACTAAAACCAGCGATCAGTACACCATGGTGATCTTTCTTTCTGTTGTTGGCATGATCCAGAGAATTTCGTAAATAACGATTAGCGTGTATGAATTTCTACGTAATAGGACACATCAAATTCAATACATGAGTTATATTTACAGTTCTTGGTGTTTATAGTTCATGCAATGTCAGTAAAACGCTACAGTAATTCACATACTGTACGTATATCGTCGTGAGTTACCTCAAGCTCAGGAAAAGTTTACTACTAACAACAAATGTTTTAAAAACAAAAATAATCATAATCTGTTTTTAAAGTTTGTTCTCTAATACCGTTAACAGCATATTCGTCATATGACAGACAAGAAATACTGACACTCATCTCCTTTCGAAAATTTTTCCGTTCTTAGTACGTAATTCTCTCTATATTTCAGACACAAAAGGAGGAATATGTTCTCAGAATCGTAAGTCTTTTGATCTACAGGAATTAAAATATGGTTATAACACCCAAAAATGACACACAAATTTTACAACTTCAATCTTTCATCTACTATGCATTGCCTTTGACACTCGGTTTCTCCCTTGCTTTTCTGTTTTAGTAAGTACGTTTCCTTGACTTAGGATAATATATATTTCCTAATTTTAGCTATGATAAATTTTTATCTATTTTCGTTACCCTACTCTTAATTACTTGTTTTCCATTAAGTTCCACTTCTATTACAAATTATTCTCTCTATTTCTGTGTAGCTTTCCGGACACTTTCCGTCACCTCTTCCTTCTTATTCCTACACATAAAATTCACACAGTCCAGGAACTACTCCAGTTGACAAATAACTGATGCGTATAAAGTGTGCCTTATCTAACTTCTGGCGTGAGGAAACCAGCAAAATATTGTTCTGATAAAGTATACACGGGACAAATTCCATACGAGGTAATACAGACAGAGATGGGCCAATAGTTTTGTCTGCTAATGCTGGAGACATCAAATGGTTCAAATGGACCTTAGCACTATGGGACTTAACATAGCGGTCGCGCGGTTCCAGACTGAATCGCCTAGAACCGCTCGGCCACAACGGCCGGACTGGAGATATCCTTTCTGGTTATAGAGATGCTGTTGTTTGAAATTTAATCTTAAAGAGGCTCAGCAAGCAGAACTCTTCGTGCGTAACCTAGCAACGGTCTGGTCGTGGTGTTAACCGAGGCTGCGAAATATTGCAGAATCGCACCAATTTGTATTACAGAACTTGTACTGTTCAGGAATAGGTGTTTTTCACCTTATTTAGCACTAAGGCCCATAAGATGTCTCATTTCAATCTTCTTTTACATTAGAGCCGTTTTCGTACTCCGAATTTGTTTACAGTGCCGACATATTCGTATTGCCCAGACGGCATATTCTGTTGTGTTTTTGTTGGCGGGCGTTGGTAAACGCTAGAAGTTAAAGACTGTGTTGTGTGTGTGTGTGTTTGTGTGTGTGTGTGTGTGTGTGTGTGTGTGTCTGTGACGTTAGAACGAGCGTTACTCAAAGATCCGTTACTGAAACCCTCCCCCTCCCCCCGTCACGATAAGATTAATTCAACATCTTGCTTTCTCACAGTACATCTGCCGTTGCCAATCTGTTAGGGACGAAGTCTCCTTACTTCTCGAGGTCACTGATGGAACTGCAGCGAAGGCAATATGGTGGGAACACCTTTAGGTAGTACATCTAGATTTTTTCATGACTGTGAGTATCTGTTTGCTTTCTTTTTACCACAAGAGAAGAAGTTGTGTTCCGTTTCCTTTGTCGTAAGTAGTACTGTTTGATAAAGGCAGAGTCCTTGGATGGAACGTAGCAGTACAAAATATGCCAGTAGACAGATTACTGAAGAGGGTCGTTGCGTTCCTTGTGCCTGTAAAGGAGGAGACCGAGGCTTTCATTGTCTTGAAACGTTAGTGGTCAGAACGGGTTTTAGTGGAAAAGTGCAAGTAACTTGAAACGAAATGAGATATTTATGGCATTTAAAGCACTGAGACCGGAATGAATAGTCGTGAAACTTGTGTTGATGCTTCTTTTATCAGTACCTAAGCATCTTTGAACGCATATGCAAAGATTATTTTGTAAACTCCTGCTATGACAAGGGTAGGCATAGGTGTTTTGTACTGTTCAGACGTTCACACATCTTTCTTGTCGGATTAAATTCTTTGTCAACACGGAGTGCCCGTAGCATTCTGATTGTGAGATGAGTGGTTTTTACATTCTGAATGTTAACTCCCGGTGAGACACGAACAACGTTCAGAAATCAGTGTATGAATGAAAACTAAATTTAGTTATAATTCTTCAATAAAATACAGAGCATATTCATTATACACAGCAAATGCATTTTAAAGTTATTAGCGGATTTGGAATATTGCCCTGTATTTTATTTGGTAACGATTACTGTGTACTGCTATAATTTTAATGATACTTCATAGGTGTTGTACATGTTTTCAAGGTTGTCGTTTCAGTTTTTTAACGCACACATTGATTCAGTTGCCGCCATCTATGTGTTTTATGCGACTTCCAGTGTCTTCAGATATCAAGTGCAACATTTTCGTGCTTTCTCACTCGCTGTGTACAAACAATTAGTCTTGCAAAAAAAATTAATAACGCTTTTCCGTTGGAAATTTAATGTAGCTAAATTTCATGCTGAGACATGTTTTTGTACGAGGCTTTATTTCTCGAATTTTTCAAGAAAAACGTACAAAAGTACCCTCTAAACGCATTTTTCTTGACTAATTCGAAAGCCGTGGCCGTCAGCAAAAATGTATCGCAGCACAAAATGTAGCTACACTAAATTTCCTACAAAACTCTCCTGTTCATTTTTTCTCTACGACTTCTAGTTTGTGTGTAGCGAGTGAGAGAATATGAAAATTCCGCACGTGGTTTTTGAAGACATAGGGGGTTGCATAAAACGCATTAGGTTGGGCAGCTGACTCTCACTGTATAATTACACTGGTGAACATTAAAATTTCAACTCTATGAAGGCGACTTGCAACAACCATCAAAATGGCACGACGTGTACTGCATGCTTGGATATACAAATGACTGGAAGGATAATGTAATTACAGAAGGTAGGTAGAAATAACTCTATCTACACTCTGGTATATTACGGAAGATTAGAAGGCGGGTTACTGACTCCGAAATCATATTCGAGTTTTGATCGTGATCGTCGCATTCCTCGTTTAAGGAGACTTTCCTGCCAGCACATGTGGGATATCGGCAGTGGCAAGATCATGATCTATGTTTTATGACTGAACATGTCGCGAACCGAGCGCTGTGTCGTTGTGAGAGATACAGAGGCGAAAGAGTTGCCGGCACTTACCCATTTCACTGCTGCTACCGCCATGTCGTCATAACCTAAGAACGAAATTAACGAAAACTCAAATAGCTTTCCCAAACTTTGTCAGTATATGCTACAGGATATCAATGTTAACGTTGTGAAATCTCAGAATGATGAGATGAATAAGTTTCGCTAAATATATTATTTTAAGAAAAATATAAGTGGCGCAAAATAATGCAGGTAGAAAGCTAAAAATTGTTCAGAATGTGCAACTGTCACTATCAAATATTACAAGTCTCTACATGATCGGATCAATATTTTGGTAAAAATCGGCGTTTATACGAAAAATTGAAGGCGCTAAATATAAATACTATATATAAATATTATGTATTATATTAAATATTATATATAAATATTATATTCGTATCTAGCCTCAGTTTAATATGAAAACATTAAATGCGTAACTTCATTAAGCTACTTCTAGCAGTAATCAAATGATTTACTAAAAACTAAATTTAGATCAGAAACGCACCTATTCATATTAGATTGTCATTTGTAATTGTTACAGAAAGTTCTAATTACACTACTCAATTACAGAAACTAATAATTCATCTGTACCAAGTTTCAAGACTTAAGTATAAATAACAATCAATACAACTACCCTTAAAAAGGTAGTTCAGAGACCATGTTCTACTTCCGTTCTAGAATTTCTAGCCGACAAACTTCAAATGCAGTCAAGGTGAAACTTTTTCAATAACTAAAGCCAACTTAACTTCTTTCATACAAAAATTGTGAAGATAGTAAATTGGTACGCAAAGAGATATTAAATAATACGTGTCCGAGAAACCGGCCATTTAGATTTCATAGGGGAGACACTTAGCACCGACCTATCAGTGTGCAAATGTCCGTCAAACGGTGGCGTACACTCTGCCTCGGATGAGGTCAGAGCTAGGCATCGGTCAAACGTACGTTTGTGGCAGAAAGTAGGAAGTGAAGTCGTAAGGACTGTAAACCGTCTCCGATTTCACGAAAGTAACTGTTTGTCTGCCGCCCGTAATGTTGACAAAACGGCGTTGAAAGTGGTGAGATTATTTTCACTTTTGTGGCGAGTAGTTATTTTGATGATTGGAAGTCAGGGTGATAGACCATTTTAGTTGTAACTTACCTTAAAGGTCGCCCCTGAACTGATAATAGTGCTGTTTCTCATAGGAACATTATTATTATTGTCAGGAATATTATTAGGTTTATGTGCGTGGACTTTTGCTGAATATATTAACCAGTTAGGACTGGAAACTTTTATTTATAACCATAGCTCTTGATGCCGCTGAGTAAATAGCAAGTAGGAACATTTTCTTTCAGTGCAGACAAGAAGAATGTGAGCTTGTAGACTGGAAATTATGCTCAGTATGTTGTCAATCACCTTCTTGCTGATGGCGTTCACAGCATACAAGATGCCGATGGGACCAGATGACTATCACCTGAGAGGTCGTACATATTGCTCACTTGACTGTGGAACATCTTACAGCCATGTAACACACTATGACTGAAGAGATGGGATTGTTTGTACCAAGACAAGATACACATGAGTAGTGTGACGACATGTGGAACTTCACGGACTGTCAGCTCCCCTTGACTTGCCGGCAGAGAGAGGTGTACCAACAGCGGTTCGATCAACAACTCTGCACACACAAGTGGCATCACATCGTCTTCACAGAAATATCCGGACTCTGGGTACAGCACCACGATGGCTGTATCTGTGTTCGAAGTAAATTTTGGTTGTTTGTAAATGAATGCGTCCAAAGGATCGGTTCACTGGAGTGAAAGGAAGGAACGAGTAACGACTTCTAAGGAACGGTATTTCACCGTCCACTTCCGTTACAGTCGGTCTCATTATCAGCAACAGTAGCTTACGACGCCGGTCGCAGTCGATCTCGCTCCCAGGAATGGTAGAACACTGGCACACCACCCACTTGAGCCAGTCTCATTCCTCCGTCTAGTTCCACGCTACATCTTTTCTGTTTCGGTTTCATTCTTTTGTTTTTTTTTGTTTAGTCGTTCGCTCATATTTCCAGTACAACTTTTTAATAATTATACAACTCATTTCAAAATTAATCTGCATTGAATACACGCATATACAGGGTTACTACTACTGATTGAAGCGATTTCACAGCTCTACAATAACTTTATTATTTGAGATATTTTCACAATGCTTTGCACACACATACAAAAACTCAAAACGTTTTTTTAGGCATTCACAAATGTTCGATATGTGCCCCTTTAGTGATTCGGCAGACATCAAGCCGATAATCAAGTTCCTCCCACACTCGGCGCAGCATGTCCCCATCAATGAGTTCGAAAGCATCGTTGATGCGAGCTCGCAGTTCTGGCACGTTTCTTGGTAGAGGAGGTTTAAACACTGAATCTTTCACATAACCCCACAGAAAGAAATCGCATGGGGTTAACTCGGGAGAGCGTGGAGGCCATGACATGAATTGCTGATCATGATCTCCACCACGACCGATCCATCGGTTTTCCACTGTCCTGTTTAAGAAATGCCGAACATCATGATGGAAGAGCGGTGGAGCACCATCCTGTTGAAAGATGAAGTCGGTGCTGTCGGTCTCCAGTTGTGGCATGAGCCAATTTTCCGCGGGCCACGCGTGAAACTTGCCCGCACGCGTTCAACCGTTTCTTCGCTCACTGCAGGCCGACCCGTTGATTTCCCCTTACAGAGGCATCCAGAAGCTTTAAACTGCGCATACCATCGCCGAATGGAGTTAGCAGTTGGTGGATCTTTGTTGAACTTCGTCCTGAAGTGTCGTTGCACTGTTATGACTGACCGATGTGAGTGCATTTCAAGTACGACGTACGCTTTCTCGGCTCCTGTCGCCATTTTGTCTCACTGCGCTCTCGAGCGCTCTGACGGCAGAAACCTGAAGTGCGGTTTCAGCCGAACAAAACTTTGAGTTTTTCTACGTATCTGTAGTGTGTCGTAACCATATGTCAATGAATGGAGCTACAGTGAATTTATGAAATCGCTTCAATCATTTGTAATAGTCCTGTATTTCAGGCAAAAAAGTGGAATTGCTCATCCCTTCGTCGGTCGTTTTGATCAACTGTAGGACACATACTTATCACAAGGCAAGTTTTTCTTTGTCTGATCAAGGAAAAGGAGCAGCAATTTTTTTCTACTTGTAGGTATTTAAATTTGATCAACTTGTTTTAAGTACTGGTTTTAAGAAACCTTTTAATAATTTTTTATTTGTAGTGTAAGAAAAATCACATAATACTCGAGCTTCTCGCATTTCTTCCAAAAATAAAACATGCCACATAATGAGGCTATTGTTAGTCACATTTGCTTGTTTCAATGTGTTTTTTTTCTTTTTTTTGCACAAAAAGAAATGATTTATTCGTGATTTGGGCTCAGCAGACGAAGGGAGAGAGTTGCCTCACCATTCGAAAAACCGTAGATGGCATTAAATCGTATCCATTTCTCAACTAAAAAAATATTGCTCAGAAGTAGTTTTTTAACGAAATACTTTTTTGCTGTCAACTTAGTTATTAATACTGTACTGCTGCATTAGCTTTAATAACAAAAACTGCAAACCTACTATTTACTAAATGTGTGCGACAAATATTGCGAGAAATTAAAATTTTATCTTAAGCGTGTTTAATCTTCGATAAATCTCTTTTTTGTCCTAGAACCCTTTTGGAATACTTATACACAACCTGATATACGAGTATATATAGATTCTGTTTTTGGAAGCAGTCTCTTCATGTTGTTGTACTTCAACTTCATGGTGGAACTAACTTTTTGAATACGTAACTGGCTTCCACCATCCACTTTGCATGGTGTATGCCTTAGGAGCACGGAAAGATACTGTCGAGAACAGAATTTGCACTTAATTAAGAAACTGTCAGTATAATCTTCGCATGTATCTTATGCCAACAAGATAAATACAAGAGATCTTTTTCCAAAATATTTTCAGTCAAAGCATAATCAACCGCAAAAGTGACCGTATTTATGCCGCTCTGACAGAAAAGAATGTTTTAACCGAAAAGCCACTCAGGGCGAGTTTCGTGAACATTTTCCTGCCCTTTTCCGTAAAAATTTTAATACGAAATAAGCGTAAAATTGTCAGTACTGAACATTTCTGTTCCTTTCAAACAGAGTTATGTATAAATTTTGTATTTTAAGTACATTAATAAGTATTTACTAAGTTCTCCAATTTCATACTCTCGTCTATTACTGGCTGCCTGTGCTTGCTCAGAAGTTCTCTTTGCCCAATAACTAATGAATGATCCCATGATGAACCATAGGGCCCCTTTCAGCTGATGACTAATTGAAACAAAAAAAATGGCTCTGAGCACTATGGGACTCAACTGCTGTGGTCATAAGTCCCCTAGAACTTAGAACTACTTAAACCTAACTAACCTAAGGACAGCACACAACACCCAGCCATCACGAGGCAGAGAAAATCCCTGACCCCGCCGGGAATCGAACCCGGGAACCCGGGCGTGGGAAGCGAGAACGCTACCGCACGACCACGAGATGCGGGCAACTAATTGAAACCTGGCTATCTTTTTCGAATTAAAGATCTGGAAAGCAATGATGTGTGCTATATCATCAAAGATTTGAAAATAAATTAGTATTGTTTCTTTTCACTTATGAACTTTCAACGATGTCCCAGAATATTTACGTAGTTACCCCCGTTGCTGATACAATAATTTTAATTTTAATACGCAATTTGTCAGCTATTGTGTGGGCAGTTTTGGATTTCCAATTAAATCTTCACTTGCCACACTTAGTGTAGGGCACTTAGATGCATTTACGCAATTGCAAATCGTAAAAGAAACTATTAATATCGGTTTGATAGACGACAGTTTACTTCCAATTGTATATGTTATTTTCTGTAAAAGAAGTGAAAAAGAAGACATTGTACTTGGTACGATTACGAGTTTCCCTCGAAGGTAAATGATGACAAGGCAGGTCCGAAATGGACCGTAAATAGGTTCCGTAATCCGTTATTCTGAACAGCCTTCTCTCGCCTCGCCCTACCTTGTCTGCAGTCACCTGCCGTTGCATCAGCCAGCTACTGTGATACCCTCTAAGTAAGCATTCAGCTAAGAAAATGACGTAATCAATAGAGAGCAATCATAATTGTGCATACTTGATATTGTGTCTTGGAAACAGATCTAACATCCAATTTAGCAGCCACAATTAGACAGGAAAGTAAAGGTGAACGAGTAAAAGTGAACGATTACCACTGAACTATCCACCAAAGATGAAGTAGTCAATCAAACTTTAGATCGAAGCTTCCAAGGAAAACGAACGTACTGTGATTACATTCGACATCGTCATGTGAAACTAGCTTTCAATATGATAGAATAGGTACGTAGCGTCTCTAGTTCGCATAGCATATAATTTTGACAGCAGGTCATACATTTTACGACGTATTAAGGCTTGTGGATGTGCCCCATCTTCGAATCCTATTTTGTCCTTCCTGATCTACGCCTATAATGAGAGAATTCAAGTGTTGCTACGTCCAGCACGTTCTCCTGGTCTATCACGCGTGAAAACATTTGATCATAGGTTCGAAAGAGAACTACAGATCACCAGTGTATAGCCACTATGATTGGTGAACGTGGTTGAAGCAGTGTTGCATAATGTACTCGTATGTACCACGTTATCTCAGTTGGATTCGATGGCCAGCTGGGTTACAGACACTGTTGTCGCAAGACCTCAGTGTGCTACGTTTACCACGCCGAATAACCCCCAAATCATGTAAAAATTTATTCGTTAGTTCTTCCAACTACTTCCTTCGACGCATACTACTTTGTTACTTGCTACTAGGACTATTGATATTGTCTAAAACGTCGAGAATCCTATGTATCGATATTTAAAAAATATTGTCGTCTTTCGAGTACAGAAAAAGTATCGATATGCCCACGAAAAAGTAATCGACCTACCCGCCTCTGAAAATATCGGCTGCGCATTACAAATTTACTGCCGCTTTAAGAGCTATAAATTTAAGACTTGATTTATTATTATATATTCTGTGCATCGACAAGTTTGCAGTCTGCATGTCCCCCATAGAGCAAGAATTGAAAGGAAAACGATGCATGTTCACGCTTGGCGACAATCACTTTCCTGATAATGCATGTTAAGTGGTACAATAAACGGTGTCCGATGGATCCGTCGTTCAGTTTCGTCACATATCGGATTTGCCCGAAACCATTCATGTCGAATTCTCTGTTTTTTCACTTCCACCAACGCCAGCGACCTAGTAGCTGTCGCGTCAAAATCGCTGGTGAAGCTAGACGTTGCTGATTCTGTTGGTAGTCACGAGTGCCGATTACGTCGCATTTCCTCTCAAACGTCTCTGCCCACAATAAAGACCAATCTTATGATTTAAATTTTTGTTCATCGTTTTCAGCAACTGTTTTTAACGCAGCTGGTGTGCTGTTTCTTCACATCGGAAATCTAGCTATTCCATTCTCCCCCTCCCCCCCCCCCCCCTCCAACCGTCCAGTCGGGTTTCTTCTCTTGTCCCATATGTACTTGCATCAAACCGTCATAGAGACAGTGTGGAAGTGATGGAAGCTCAAAGCATTAACACTCCTTCGCAGAGTGAAAGTAAAATTATGTTTTGGGAAAAATTACCGACTTTTCGATATTTTATCAGCAACCGGACTTGCTACCGTTGCTAGTGTCGCAGTTTTGTTGTACTTTATATATATATATATATATATATATATATATATATATATATGTACACTCCTGGAAATTGAAATAAGAACACCGTGAATTCATTGTCCCAGGAAGGGGAAACTTTATTGACACATTCCTGGGGTCAGATACATCACATGATCACACTGACAGAACCACAGGCACATAGACACAAGCAACAGAGCATGCACAATGTCGGCACTAGTACAGTGTATATCCACCTTTCGCAGCAATGCAGGCTGCTATTCTCCCATGGAGACGATCGTAGAGATGCTGGATGTAGTCCTGTGGACGGCTTGCCATGCCATTTCCACCTGGCGCCTCAGTTGGACCAGCGTTCGTGCTGGACGTGCAGACCGCGTGAGACGACGCTTCATCCAGTCCCAAACATGCTCAATGGGGGACAGATCCGGAGATCTAGCTGGCCAGGGTAGTTGACTTACACCTTCTAGAGCACGTTGGGTGGCACGGGATACATGCGGACGTGCATTGTCCTGTTGGAACAGCAAGTTCCCTTGCCGGTCTAGGAATGGTAGAACGATGGGTTCGATGACGGTTTGGATGTACCGTGCACTATTCAGTGTCCCCTCGACGATCACCAGTGGTGTACGGCCAGTGTAGGAGATCGCTCCCCACACCATGATGCCGGGTGTCGGCCCTGTGTGCCTCGGTCGTATGCAGTCCTGATTGTGGCGCTCACCTGCACGGCGCCAAACACGCACACGACCATCATTGGCACCAAGGCAGAAGCGACTCTCATCGCTGAAGACGACACGTCTCCATTCGTCCCTCCATTCACGCCTGTCGCGACACCACTGGAGGCGGGCTGCACGATGTTGGGGCGTGAGCGGAAGACGGCCTAACGGTGTGCGAGACCGTAGCCCAGCTTCATGGAGACGGTTGCGAATGGTCCTCGCCGATACCCCAGGAGCAACAGTGTCCCTAATTTGCTGGGAAGTGGCGGTGCGTTCCCCTACGGCACTGCGTAGGATCCTACGGTCTTGGCGTGCATCCGTGCGTCGCTGCGGTCCGGTCCCAGGTCGACGGGCACGTGCACCTTCCGCCGACCACTGGTGACAACATCGATGTACTGTGGAGACCTCACGCCCCACGTGTTGAGCAATTCGGCGGTACGTCCACCCGGCCTCCCGCATGCCCACTATACGCCCTCGCTGAAAGTCCGTCAACTGCACATACGGTTCACGTCCACGCTGTCGCGGCATGCTACCAGTGTTAAAGACTGCGATGGAGCTCCGTATCCCACGGCAAACTGGCTGACACTGACGGCGGCGGTGCACAAATGCTGCGCAGCTAGCGCCATTCGACGGCCAACACCGCGGTTCCTGGTGTGTCCGCTGTGCCGTGCGTGTGATCATTGCTTGTACAGCCCTCTCGCAGTGTCCGGAGCAAGTATGGTGGGTCTGACACACCGGTGTCAATGTGTTCATTTTTCCATTTCCAGGAGTATATATATATATATATATATATATATATATATATATATAAACTGCCACACCACAAACGTAAATGGGCTGCTTAATAAATATCGATATATCGACAATATTTTGAGCTTTCATCACTTCCAGTCAGTCTCTTTGACTGTTTGATCCAAGTATACTCGTATATATGCTCGTATGACCTTCGTAACACATACGCGCGCACAGAAAGTTTGGTAGATGCTCTGTGAACTACCAGCATACGCAGAGACTTAATAAACTGCGACACCAGAAACGGTAGCAAAAACGGCTGCTGATAAAATATCGATATATCGACAATATTTTGAGCTTTCATCACTTCCAGTCAGTCTCTTTGTCTGTTTGATCCAAGTATACTCGTATATATGCTCGTATGACCTTTGTAACACCTACGCGCACGTATATATATGTATACATATGTAAGCTTGGAAGATGCTCTGTGAACTACCAGCAAACGCAGAGACTTTCGGGAAGAAGGAGAAATGGTATTTTTCGATACTGTCGTGTTAAATAAAAGCGATTTTAACGAAGACAGATACTCACTCCTGCACTAAACCGCAGAAGTGTCCAGCACTCGAACCCAATCTTCTGCTTACTAAACGTGAAAGTGCGGTGTCAAGTCCCATTCATGAACTCTGCTGTAGTAAGGTAGCGTTACAAAACAAAAATTTGTATCCGAACACAACTGACTGATCCGTGATTGTCGAGGGAGCGATTAACTTATACACTAACAAAGTAAATAAACGTCTGATATACAGGCTGTTAGAGGTATAAGTGCAGATATTTTTATTGGTGTCTGAGACAGTGTACAGAACATTACATTAGTACCTACTTAATTTGCAGAGTAATAACTATAGATATTAGGAGTAGAATATTTTTAAGTTGGTTAGAACCTCCATGTGTATGTGGCAGCAGCAAGTCGTTAATGCTCATTTCCCCTGGACAGCAGGTGGCTACAAAACGGCTAGTCTGTATTGTCAGGCTTAGTCCACTTTGTGACAGAGTTACGACCGTGTAGAAAACATCAGGTAGTAAATTATGTGGCGTGTCTGTGGGAAGACTGTTAAGCGCTGAGAAAAACAAGTAAGTGGGTAAATATTAAGGTACCAGTGGTCACAATATCTGCACGTATACCCCTAACACACTGTATGCCGGTTCGAACTACCACTGTGCAAAATTACAGAGAACTTCTATTTCCTTTTTATTTTATTTTCATTGGTGATAATATTTAGCGACTCTTAGATGTTGACTCGGACAGATCTGTAGCAAGTTTAAAGTAGCAAAAAACTTTCTCATAGTCAATGTATGCTCGGCCAAGCTGCGTGGATGACGTTGTCTGTCGGTGCGAAGTGAAAGACACTGCTTCCATCTTCAGTTACCGTCGCTGACTGTGTGTATTGTTGAGCACATTTAATTATCTTTACTGGTATTAGCTCACTGCTGAGCGAGGCACATTGTTTCGAATTCCCAGCAGACGCGTCCATAATTTAAGCGTCAATTACGCCGGACACATAGCGCACGCAATGGCCGGGTGGGGTGGTCGACCGTGAATGCTAATTGCCAAACGGCTTTACTCGCAATTACTGCCAATTTCCGGCCAGCATATCTTCCTCTAACTGGTGCCGACTGCGCCCTAAGAGTACCCATTCGTCAAACACTGAACTACCGCTACATCGCCTTTGGTGTACGCAGTAACTTTTTTACACCATGTCCTAACATGGTAAACACGTAATGGCATCGTCAAAATATATAAATACTTGATATTAGTTTTACTCTTTAATGAGCGCACAGCGCTGATTCTTCTTTAGTTTTCTCTACTTTGGCAGTCTATAGAAATTAATCTGTATTTAAACACAAATGTTTCAAAAAATTGTAACCGTGAAATACCTACTGCTGTTATTCACCATTCGGAAAAGTTCTGTGCAAGGTCCGTAGAGAGATATTGGAGCGAGCAGCATTTGTCTCAGCTTGAAGTGCGTATACAGAGTAAATGGCGCAATGGCTAGCACAGTTGATTAGTGTTGCTGTGGAGCCGTACTCAAACCTCTACCTGACCACCCAGAGTTCGGTTGTTTGTGATTCCATAAGTGATAATGACAAATTCTGTCGTGGTTCCTCTCAACAAGACACAACTGATTTCTTTTCTAACCTTGTGTCATCAGACTTTGTGCTGCAAGGATCAAGTTGCTGACTGAACTGCAAACCCCATTAGTTTCTTCCTTCACGATGCAGGACAAAGTCGTTTAGTGCTCAGCAAGTATTTGCGAAGCACTTATCGAGTAATGAGCCTTCGTTACAAATATTACGTCTTTGTTAAAATGTATGAAAATGTGTAAAAAAAGAGAGATATTGTTTGTATATTCTAGTTTCATACTGCAACGAATTTTCCCTGTAATTGGTAAATTCACGTCTTTCCAACATTTTGTTTTATCGCAATTCCTACAAAATAATTTTAAAAAATATTTTATCTGATTAAATGTTATTTTATCCAGTCTTTGATCACAATATGAAGTTCTTCGGCGATGACCGGTTTCAGTCAGTAACGACCATCTTCAGATGTACAATATAAAATATATACAACTAGTGGTCAGTCTATCTTTCAAAACAATATAGTGTTTCATATCACGATATACTATCACACAAACCGGGAAATGCACAGATAAAATAAGGTAAAGCGTACCTGTTTTACACCATGTCCTAACGTGGTAAACACGTAATGGCATCGTCAAAATATATAAATACACTCAGCATAGCATCGTCGCGTACAACTAAAATATGGTGTAAAATAGGCCGTTCCGTCCACACAGTCATTTTGCAACTGGCGCTACTGTACAATGCATACTGAAGTACAGTAGCTACCAGAAATATATTTGCCTACATGCTTCATAGATGTCGCTACTGTGCGCTTAGATGTATTCTTCATTTACGCAAGAACCATAATATGATGAAAATACATTTGGTAAAATAAATATAGTAGACTTTTAAATTTTGCTAACTATTATAGAAAACAGTTGTGATAAAATAAAAGACGATTACAGTTAACCATATAAAGTAATTTAAAGGAAATATAGATAATAGGTCTGACACTTTATGGTGAATTTACGGTCAAAAATAAAATATACGAAATACACTGCATGTAGCCACCTATAAATTACCTATGAAAGATAAAATGTCTACATGACAAAATAACTCTACTGAAGAAAAGACAGAGCAATGACCAGCGTCCTCTGTTGGCTCGGCCGCCAGGATGTTACGTAGACGCGCAGCGATCGTAAGAACGTAGCCACTAGAGGGTTTTTCGTACATAGTGATGTCTCCCAAGAAAACATTTATTCAACATACTGTCAATAAATAAAATCATTTAGTCTGGCCATACAGTCCACGAATAGGTAGATTTAGCTGATTTATTCCTGACTTATATCGTGATATTTCTGTGGTTCCGTATGTATTTTTCTAATATTTCTCAAATTAGTTACTTTATAACATCTTAACGCGTCATGCAGTTTTACACATCTTAGCTTGACACAAGTTTGTTTCCACGCTAACATCTTTCAGATCGAAAACTTGTTTGCCAGCGTAAGCCACACGCCATATCAAAGAAGAACCGACCATTGCCGACTCTGCTAGAACGGTGGATCTATGCGAAGGAATCGGTGGCTATCTCTTCGGGACTCGACATAGATTTGACCGGTGATGACCATTCAGAGCTCTGTGAATATATGTTTCGGTTTGGACGCCTCGTGGAACCAAGCATAAATTACTCTTGTTCCTGGAAGTGCTATGAATGGACGTAATTTAAAAATCCGTCTTTCATATGCATCAGTGGTTACCACTCTTTGTGAGACAGTTACCTCTGAGTGCGATCAGATGTTAACTAATACCCCCTCTCTCAACTAGATTCTTCATTGCCAACACTAGCCTCTAACTAAATTTTAGAATGGAAAAAAATTTTTCAACACTTTTTCATTTTTAGAATGACGAAATGTAAATGATATTTAGTGTAACCAAAAACGAATGACTTAATTGGCAATGATTGTTCCTAACAATCTGTTTTTATAGAATGTTGAAGTATTTCTCAGTGCATTCCTAATACTGCCTTCAACTCGTCCTCAAAGAAGGAACCTAAATATCCACAGTAAGGGTAGACACTTGCTGCAAAACATGATCCCCCTCCACCACTCATCTCTCTAGCCACATTTCTTCAACCGCAGCCTGTGAATAACGAAGTAATTTATGTTCCATTACTTGAACTACCTACATCTCGGAAAAATTTTGAAATTTGTGGTAAGGCTTTACGGGACCAAACTGCTGAGTTCATAGGTCCGTAAGATTACGCACTACTTAATCTAACTTAAACTAACTTACGCTAAGGACAACATACAAACCCATGGCAGAGGGAGCACTCGAACCTCTGACGGGTGGAGCCGCGGCGACCGTGACAAGGTGTTTCAGAATGCATGGCTACCACGCGTGGCCTACATCTCGAAGAAGGCGTTTTCATGAGATTTAAGCGTACGCGATGTATATGTCTCAATTTGCTCTCATAGATACATGGTACAAATTACGAAGTATGTGTGTAGTTGGTGCGCTAAATGGGAAATGATATTCATACATTAGATTCACAAGCTCTTACCTCCCGACATTGTGTCACGTGTTAATGTCAGTATCAGTAAAAAATGTTATTTTTGGTAAATTATACAAACCGAATTAAAGTCTGACGAAATAGTAATGCTCTTCTAAAAACAAACTTAGTTCCGTGACCAAAACACAACTTAACACTTTCATTTTTACCACACAGAAAATTACATGTTAACCTTCAGAGGGTAATTACACCCAGGTGGGAAGCACTTCCCTGCATCTACGTCTACGTGGATACTCTGAGAATCACATTTACGTGCCCTTTGAGTGTTCATCGAACCACCTTCACAGTAATTCTCTATTATTCCACACTCGAACAGTGCGCGGAAAACTGACAGCTTTATCACTCCGTGCGAGCTCTGATTTCACTTATATTATTATGATGATCGTTTCTCCCTATGTAGGTCGACGTGAACAAAATATTTTCGCATTCGGAGCAAAAATTCGGCGACTGAAATTTTGTGAGAAGATTCCACCACAGTGAGAAATAAATATATTTTTTTAAAAATTATGTCCACCCCATCGCTTTCGAGATGAGCATATCCTTCCGACAAGAGCCTATAGTATGGTGAGATCACAGCAAGAGAGAATTTTATTCGGATTACATTTATGTGGTTGAATTTAAAACGTGCTTTAAGGTTATGCAGAATTGTATTCGTTTTCGCATTGCATTTTGCATTCGAATTAGCAATGGGGAACGTTATACCTCTGTTCCGTGTTTTCATCTCATCATAACATCGGTGACCGGTATCTGTTTCTAATTTAACCGTCCATAAATCCAAGGGACTTCCAGAAATTCTTCTCACTAATAAGATCATGTTTCGGAAGCTCGTAAATTTACGTTGAATTTTCTTTGTGTCATAATGGCCGGTTGGGATTTTAAATGGTTTTATCTGATAGTTTCTTTTTATCCATGACGAGTACCTTTATGTATGATGACTTCTCCTGGTTTATGTGACATTTTTTATATATTTGCTCTTCGCGAATTATCTAGCACCACTTCCCTTGTTCAACATCTGCACCATATGGATCTCAAGATATGCTGCAAATAAATGCTCCATTCCATTTATTTGCTAATAATTAACTGTTATCGGAGGAAAAAACCAGCACATGAAGTTATCTTCCGTAAGAGTTTTCCAACACCACAGGTAACGCTACTCAATGCTCTACTGCGTGAAACGTGAATGAGGTGGCGGCTTCGTTGGACTTTATTTCTTTCACAGAAGCAGCTCTGACAGATTCCCAAGCAATATAGGTTTTAAATGAGAAAGGTATTAGTCCTGCGCAGGATTTTTACACTTGAACAGATTTTTACGCTTGAGGCAGTATAGCGCAATCTGGTGTTTGAGATTTTCCTAACGGACCGTTCGTTGAAATGGTTCTCGGACGAGACGTTGGATGTCGTGAAATTCCCACAATATTTCATCGACGCAACGGACCGTCATCTTGAGATGCGACGAGAACATTGCTAAGCTGTAGCAAAAGCCCCCTTTTCATGTCAGGGTAAATAGAAAACGTGTTGCCGCAGTATTCGGTCGCCAGTAGGTAAATTTCTTGATCTGTAGCGGGAAAGATATCTGTACTACCTGTCAGATGACGAAGGCGCAAAGGCTGATGATATTGCGCTCATGAACGACAGCCTTTGCACGTGCGCCGAATCTCTCGGTTCATCGTCCGACAAGGGCGTAGGTGTATTTCTCGCTACCAATCAAGAAATCTTTGCTATTTTGCCACAGAATTTGGCGTCCTCACGCCAACGCAGTTTTTACTTAGGTTGGCATGAATTGGAGAGTTCTGACACATCGCAGCGGTGTTTTCGTCGTTCTTGAACTTGTCGAAAAGTTGCGTCGATGTAATATTGGGGGGATATCACGATACCTGACGGGTTGCCCTAGTACCATTTCTACAGTATAGCATGATGTTTGCAGTTAATGTTCTAACTTAAATTTCAGCTGTGTCACTTCCGAAAAAGCCTCTCTTCTTCGTTGCACCTTGCGAAATTTTAAAGTCCCCGAACCTTCATCGTAAGAGACAGATTGTGTTATTAATGGGTCAATTTCAACGCGTGGACATATGTGTCAGGGCAGAAACCACGTTCATAATCTTATATGTAGACAGAATTTCAGTTTCGAAAGGAGGGGCAGGTTTTCAAGCTTATCCTCGTTGAATCGACTAATCTGGATATAACGGTTATTGCCACTGTGTCAATAAGGAGAGATACTTTGAATTAGTATATAGATGTATTTTATCAATATATATTACATAGACGTACTGCATTATCCTACAGATCTTACGATAGTGTGACACTGGTATACGTAAAAATGTGACAAATAAAACAAAAAGAAAAATTGCGATCAGTGCCTCCCATTAGATTAATGAATCTGTCAAGGCCTTAGCGAGTTACAAAAATACGTAGTTCCACCTTAAAAAGCCGTTTACTAGTTTTTGCTAAGAGCATGGTATCATCAGCATGAAATGAGTTAGTTTTCGCGATTTGTTCCTGTCCTTCTCTTCGTCTCTATTCAAGAAATTTATGATTGAGGTGCCTACAGTAAGAAGACAGATTCTTTCCTTCAGATGAATTACGACCTGGGTGCAGAACTCCAAACAGACAGAAGTAGTAGTGCAGAGAAAATGTGTGTATGGGGTGCTGTGTTGACTACCCACCACGCTACTGTGGACAGTTGACACAAAACTGACGTTAACACTGATAGAAGTTCAAAAATGGTTCAAATGGCTCTGAGCACTATGGGACTTTACATCTATGGTCATCAGTCCCCTAGAACTTAGAACTACTTAAACCTAACTAACCTAAGGACAGCACACAACACCCAGCCATCACGAGGCAGAGAAAATCCCTAACCCCGCCGGGAATCGAACCCGGGAACCCGGGCGTGGGAAGCGAGAACGCTACCGCACAACCACGAGATGCGGGCACGATAGAAGAAGGCGATGTTTTATTTACTTACCCATCAGCACCCCGCTCCCTGCAGTTATAAAGAAGTACTGTGTAATGTACTGGGCAATGCACAAATTTAATGTGGCCCATTCATTCCGCACGTTATTTTTGTTGTAACCACAAACATTTTTCCTTGAAGGCATTGACCGTATTGTCTGACAGTGTAGCAAATGTTTTAACAGTTGTGGCGATTACTTTTGAATTAGTAAACAGTACACTTGCTTTTAGTTCATATGTATCGTTTTCAGTTGACTGCCCACTTTACTATAAGGTCGCGCCTGGAGGTCTATGACCCTCCGCGCAGTGCGGAGCGCTGCCGGCCTCCTGTCAGGGGCCACTCGCCATTCCTCCAGAGGGCGTGGTGCGCGCCTGACGAACGGTCTCTGGACACGCTGGCTCTGCTCGTATATCAGCCACCTGCGCCGTGGGCCTCGGCAGTACATTCTACGGCGTGATGAACACTTTCCTTGAGCTGTCTGCCGAAGTACATTACCTTTGTGTCAAATGAAGCCGTTGACGCTCAATTTATCAGCTGAAACGTAAAAGCTTTTGCGTTTTCTCGATGGCACGATTAGCTCTTTCTATGTGAAATAAGGTTATTATGTTTTTATACAAATAAAATGATACAATTTCAGAGACTTTACTGGCGTCATACACATATGTCTTAACGAATACAGACTGAATCAGCGAGTGAAAATTTGTAAGAAGGTCGGGAATCGAAGCCGAGTCTACTGCTTACTAGTCCTTGCCACGACGGTTCACTCAACTGTACGGATTACCCTGGCAAGCCTCCTTTCTCGATCCAAATTCTCACTGCAGCCCCCTGCGTAGGAGGGAATTTAAAGAAAGTCGGGGCAGCAGTGATAATTTTCGTTGAGGAGGGAGGCATGTCATTGTAATCCACGCAGTTGTGTGAACCTCTGGCAAAGTGGCTTAGTGCCTAAAGCACCTACCTATAAGTAACTGACTCGGAGTCGATTTTCGACCCCGGAACAAATTTTCACTTGTCGCTTCAGTCTATAGAAATAAAAAAAATATTATTCTTTCCTTCTTCGTGGCTGATCTTCTCACTTCATCACAGAATCTTCCGACAGCTGACATTTTACTGTCGTCTGATGTATCGATAGATAGTTGTCCTCTTCTGCGTCACTCTGTGTTCTAAATTCTAAATTACTGGCTTTTCACTATTTGCAATAATCAGTTTCATTATCATTAACTCCTGGTTAACTGTTGGTGAAACATAGGGAATTATAATAAGTTTTCCACTTTATTCACTTTTAAATCCTTTATTTATATACAGTTTTATCTTCCTCTCCGAACTGCTTATCAGATTTGATTTTATAGATGTTTCTTGATCTTGTTTGCTATCTCGTAGTGGTTAAACAATACTCTGGTTTGAACAGAGCTCTGTGGTTTTCTGGAAACAGTCGTAATCACACCACTTCACTGTTTCTAAAATAGTATCCTTCGTTCTGTATTCATTTTGCACGTTACCATATAGTAAACACTATTAGGTTTAATGTCTTGGAGTTCTAGTCACCTGTGTGTTTTATATGTTAATATGATTTGTGAGTCTGATGACTACTTCTCAGTGGACGTTTAAAATAAATGTAGTTCGTAAATACATTAATCTCGCTTCGCGTCGTCAACAACGTTAATATTACGATGCAATCTCTAAGCTCTATCACAAACCGCTTAATACTAGACAGTTACACTTCCTAGCATGACACAAGACACAAAAACATTTCAAGAATTAAAATAGATTTATTGTCTGTCTTAAATGTATTAATTTTTTAATACGACAGGCTTCGGTTCAACATGATTCACCCTCAGATCTGACTGCATTGATTATAAGAGTAAACTGTCCAACCGTCAGCAAAATTCACAAATTCACATTCTATCTTTTTTTTATTGCGTGACGTAGTGTGTAAGGTTTGCTGATGGACGGGTTTCAGATCTGAGGACTCTTCACGTTAAAACCAGTGATTGCTGGTTTTATCTCCAAGGACATTATGGCGATTTTTGCAGATTTTTAGAAAAATATCTATGTACAAAGAAAATACTTGCCTGACACTTATCTGTTCTCGAAGTCGTAACATTATTAATACAGCAACCTCTGAATAATTCGTATTAATACGGACTGTGGACTGCACGGATAACCGAAAAACATAGATAATCATAAAGTAACTAGCACTTCATGCAGAGAGACTAAAGTTTTTGTAGGCGTGCCGTTCCAGTGCGGTTGTTTCATCAAATTGGTAGATATGTTCCAGCGTAACATTATTTCATATACGTACAACGTAACAACCATTAGTTGCGCCTTTGTTATGCAAGATGCCGTCCCCCTTTTTGCTACACCTCCTGAAATGTCTCAGTTTAGTTATGAGTCTGTAAAGATGGCATAAGAGGCGCATAGTATCACTGGTCACGCTTTCTATCTGAGATTTAGCAAAGATTGCGAGAACCCGTCCTTGGATTATCTTAGAGAGTCGTCGCGCAGGATATCTTCCTATCAGCTTTGCCATAAAGCTCTTGCAGGTGATGTTCCTCACAGAAGCAGCATCAGCGCCACTGGATTCTAAATCTCGGATAGAAAGCGCGACCAGTGATACTATGCGCCTCTTATGCCATCTTTAGAGACTCCTAACTAAACTGAGACACTTCAGGAGGTGTAGCAAAAAGAGGGACGGCATCTTGCATAACAAAGGCGTAGCTAATGGTTGTTACGTTGTACGCGTATTCTTTAGTTACGTATATTGCCAAAGCTGACGTTATTCTTTAATAAATTTGACTGAAGTTACGTAATTCATAGTTACACTTTTTCTTGACAGCAATAAAATTTTTGCAAAGTTTTATGTTGATGGCTTTTGGGATGGATTGTAATCAGTAATGCAATATTGCTGGCCAAAATTAATTATATTCTGAAAACGCTTCAAATATTTACTGTTGGTAATGAAATGTTTTTACAAACGATCAAATGGGACTTACTTTTTACAACACTCTTACAACTAGCATTGCGCAAACATGCTTTCAGTAGTCTTGAGTTTCGCAAAGAAAATAATTCAATAATATTAGTTCCTCTTATGATAACAGTTATTTGAAGTCACTGTACATCCGTTTATAATCTCATGTAAATCATAGCTGGTGGCTGGCAGGCACACTACTCCTCTCAACCTCTCGCTTCAGACCTGCTACCAACTCGCTTCACATCTCGCGTACTACTGACTCCTACGAACGCTAAAGTGCGGTCTCTCCTGCCAACAATGCTTTCTGGTGCAGACATTCCCTGCTACCACAATTATGACAAATATTAATTATTCCTACTTAATCCTATTAATAAAATGTAAAAATCTTTCATAAATTGTGATTTGACAATAGACAATGGAAATATACACGTCTTACAACATAGATCAAAACACAACCTGTCGGCGACTGGCGTCTATGGCT
The DNA here is from genome assembly GCF_023864275.1 of Schistocerca cancellata. Taxonomy (NCBI): domain Eukaryota; kingdom Metazoa; phylum Arthropoda; class Insecta; order Orthoptera; family Acrididae; genus Schistocerca; species Schistocerca cancellata. The sequence goes on along the minus strand of NC_064627.1, from coordinate 114,378,909 downwards.
CGTAGTCTAGATCTTGTACTTAACAGTCGTGACATATCGTAGCTCTTCGTATAACTTCGCTATCTTAAACATGATTCACCTGTTTATTGAAATGCTTTCTTGCGACGTGATATTCTTGTGAGAAAGTGTTAACGACCAGTAGGCTTTCCTAATATCTCTAGTGGAAAAACTGGCTTCCATTGGTAAGCAGTTATTGAGCGAAATTACACGCTTCGCGCCAGAATATATGTGGCATTCCTACGTATCGTGCACTGGCGTAACTGTTTCTCTCAGAGGTAACTACAGAACCTAACCCCACCGGCCACCGGCAATGCCAGATGGTCCAGCGGCTACGTCAGCCAGAGTGAAAACCGCGATCTTACTCCCTGACAAGCGTTCTGCGGTGCAGTCTGAGCTTATTGAATGCTACTGGTATCTGCAGACAGGATGTAAAATGTAAATCTGGAAGATAAGGAAAGAAGATGTAATATCAAAATAAGGGATATCTTACAGTTATCACTGACGTACCTATAGCTTTAAAAATGAGGGTGTTCACCACTGCGCTTTAGGAAGATAAACTAGATTTAGGAAGATAAACTAGATTTTGCCCATAACTTCGTTCATGCTATAAAAAGTCGCTGTCGTTTGCCTCCAATAAAATCAGTCATTAGTAAATTAAAAGTCCCATAAGCACATTAGAATCAACGTAACATGCAAGTAAAGCTGCATCTAAGCACTGATTAATCTAAGCACTTTCAAATAAAAATTATGTAACATATCTAAAAAGATACTTATGGATGACAAAAGAAACAAATTTAAAATTATAAGTATTTATAAATTATTAAACAATGTAATTGATTGTAAATATTACGATAGTATTACAGAATTATTTTTTTATCTTTAAGTTTGTGACACTTTGGCAATTGGCTGTAACTTTGGGTCACAAGTTACTGTAATTTAATTAATAACATAAATGACTTAAAAGTGTTACATTTAGACTTACGTATTATTGCAACTTATTCCCAATTTGTTCGGAATCTAGTTTCACTGCCAGATCATCATCTTTTCTGTCACGGATCGTTACGGGGAACGAAAGCTGGGTGCACCAATTTGCGCCGGAAACAAAAAGGCAGTCCACGGGGTGGCAGGAGAGGCACGATCGTCATTCACCACGAACGAAGAAATTCAAGTCAACCCCCTCTGATGGAAAAGTCATGGTGAAAGTCTTCTGGGATTAGGATGGCGTCATTCTCGAGGATGTGATGCCAAGAGGGTCAACCATCAATTCAGACACATACGTGAAGACCCTGAATAAACTCAAGAACTGTTTCCGACGTGTTAGATCGGACAAGAATCCAGCAGAAATCTTTCTCCAACACGATATTGCACGCCCACACACAAATTGGGTTCGACATCATTGCCTCACCCACCTTACAGTCCACACCTGGAATCCTCGAACTTCCATCTCTTTGGGCCGCTTAAAGATTCTCTATGGGGAACACACTTTGAAGATGACGAGAGTTCAAAAAATGGCTCTGAGCGCTATGGGACTTAACATCTGTGGTCATCAGTCCCCTTGAATTTAGAACTACTTAAACCTAACTAACCTAAGGACATCACACACATCCATGCCCGAGGCAGGATTCGAAACTGCGACCGTAGCAGTCGCGCGGTTCCGGACTGAGGATGACGAGAGTGTCAATCATGCAGTGAAATCATGGCTACGCCTACAAGGCATGAGCTTTTACCAGCAGGAAATACATGCTCTTCCACAACGTTGGCGTACGGCCTTAGAACGTGATGGAGACAACGTACAAAAATAGGACATGGACAAGACATGTGGAAGTATATTGTCAACAAATTGTAGCTCTTAAGAATAAATATGTTCTGAGAAAAAAATTTGGGGCATTACGTATTGGGCGACCCTTGTACAACCGTGGCGGATTTGTTTACCATGAGCTGGAAGTGTACTGCAGAATCTCTCTGCTGTTACATTCCATAGGCTGGCCGGAACCAAAACAATAATCAGCAACAGCAATTTTGCTCGGCTGTAGTAATTGCGTGTGACACGTATCTCTATTTCTCTGTCCACGACGGTCCTGATGATCTGACTAATGTACGATATGCCACGTTGCCAAGGGATACGGTACACACCTACCTGCATATATTCCAATCTCTTTCTCCCTCTACAGTTTTTACCCTCTACAGCTGCCTCTAGTACCATGGTCGTTATTCCCTGATGTCTTAACAAGTGCCGTATCAGCAGGCCACTTCTTCTTGTATTTTCCATACATTCATTCATTTCCTCACCAATTCTGCTGAGAACCTCCTCATTCCTTACTTTATCAGTCCACCTACTTTTCAACATTCTTCTGAAGCACCACATCTCAAATGCTTCGAATATCTTCTGTTCTGGTTTTCCCATAATCCACTTTAAGTACCATACAATTCTGTGCTCCAACCACATAATGCTGTGCTTATGCTTTACAGACATTAAAATGGTCCTAACCTAACTTGTTAGTGGAAGAAGAAATTTACCACCGTGTTTACGCAGAATGCAACAAATTGTGCTGGTAAAAAAGCGCTATCTAAGGCAACTAGGACGTAGACTTGGGTGCCGTCTGGAAAGAGATGAAAATAACGAAGTGGCGTCTTGTTTGTGCACAATGTGTTTGTTTTGTATGCGTGTGCGCGCGTGCGCGTGCGCGTACACACGCACACACGCACACACGCACACACGCACACACGCACACACGCACACACGCACACACGCACACACGCACACACGCACACACGCACACACAAAACAAACACATTGTGCACAAACAAGACGCCACTTGGCTATTTTCATCTCTTTCAAGACGGCACCCAAGTCTACGTCCTAGTTGCCTTAGATAGCGCTTTTTTACCAGCACAATTTGTTGCATTCTGCGTAAACACGGTGGTAAATGTGCGTGTGCGTGTGCGTGCGCGTGCGCGTGCGCGTGTTTGTGTGAGAGAGAGAGAGAGAGAGAGAGAGAGTGTATGTGTGACATGGTGTACTACGGTTCTTGATGGCGTAGCCCTACCGTTTTTCATTATTTGGAGTCATCAGCGTTTTGACTGGTTAGTTGAAATAAGGATCTTAGAGTAGCAGGACTTTTGAGTAGTACTTGCACCTTGCGACCTCAATTATTTGTTCGATATATTACAAACTCTGTCTTGCCCTACAGTTATTGCCCTCTACATCCACCTTTAGTAACAATGAACTCATCACCTGATGTCTTAACAAATGTTCAAAAAATGGCTCTGAGCACTATGGGACTTAACATCTAAGGTCATCAGTCCCCTAGAACTTAGAAGTACTTAAACCTAACTAACCTAATGACATCACACACACACCCATGCCCGAGGCAGGATTCGAACCTCCGTCCGTAGCGGTCGTGTGGTTCCAGACTGAAGTGCCTAGAACAGCTCGGCCACACCGGCCGTCCTTAACACTTCAGTTCAAAAATAATCAAGTTAAACTACACAGGAGGGGCGGCTAGAATTTCGCCAACTTGAAAATACACGTTGTTGGTCAAGGGAATGTCCCAAAAGCCACAACGAAATTCAAACGACACAACGTGAACAGTTGGGACTGGCTGGTAGAATAAGTAAAGACTCAAATTTCGTGTCGGGGATCGGTGAGCCACGGACCTCGTAGCAATGGAAACAGCCCCTCACACTCCGACCGCTCGTGGACGCCGCCAGCGGCCCGGTCAGACACGCGCCACGGAGACTTCCTCGCTGCTCCACGCCACGGCACATCCGGAAACTACACTCCTGGAAATGGAAAAAAGAACACATTGACACCGGTGTGTCAGACCCACCATACTTGCTCCGGATACTGCGAGAGGGCTGTACAAGCAATGATCACACGCACGGCACAGCGGACACACCAGGAACCGCGGTGTTGGCCGTCGAATGGCGCTAGCTGCGCAGCATTTGTGCACCGCCGCCGTCAGTGTCAGCCAGTTTGCCGTGGCATACGGAGCTCCATCGCAGTCTTTAACACTGGTAGCATGCCGCGACAGCGTGGACGTGAACCGTATGTGCAGTTGACGGACTTTGAGCGAGGGCGTATAGTGGGCATGCGGGAGGCCGGGTGGACGTACCGCCGAATTGCTCAACACGTGGGGCGTGAGGTCTCCACAGTACATCGATGTTGTCGCCAGTGGTCGGCGGAAGGTGCACGTGCCCGTCGACCTGGGACCGGACCACAGCGACGCACGGATGCACACCAAGACCGTAGGATCCTACGCAGTGCCGTAGGGGACCGCACCGCCAATTCCCAGCAGATTAGGGACACTGTTGCTCCTGGGGTATCGGCGAGGACCATTCGCAACCGTCTCCATGAAGCTGGGCTACGGTCCGGCACACAGGCCGTCTTCCGCTCACGCCCCAACATCGTGCAGCCCGCCTCCAGTGGTGTCGCGACAGGCGTGAATGGAGGGACGAATGGAGACGTGTCGTCTTCAGCGATGAGAGTCGCTTCTGCCTTGGTGCCAATGATGGTCGTATGCGTGTTTGGCGCCGTGCAGGTGAGCGCCACAATCAGGACTGCATACGACCGAGGCACACAGGGCCAACACCCGGCATCATGGTGTGGGGAGCGATCTCCTACACTGGCCGTACACCACTGCTGATCGTCGAGAGGACACTGAATAGTGCACGGTACATCCAAACCGTCATCGAACCCATCGTTGTACCATTCCTAGACCGGCAAGGGAACTTGCTGTTCCAACAGGACAATGCACGTCCGCATGTATCCCGTGCCACCCAACGTGCTCTAGAAGGTGTAAGTCAACTACCCTGGCCAGTAAGATTTCCGGATCTGTCCCCCATTGAGCATGTTTGGGACTGGATGAAGCGTCGTCTCACGCGGTCTGCACGTCCAGCACGAACGCTGGTCCAACTGAGGCGCCAGGTGGAAATGGCATGGCAAGCCGTTCCACAGGACTACATCCAGCATCTCTACGATCGTCTCCATGGGAGAATAGCAGCCTGCATTGCTGCGAAAGGTGGATATACACTGTACTAGTGCCGACATTGTGCATGCTCTGTTGCCTGTGTCTATGTGCCTGTGGTTCTGTCAGTGTGACCATGTGATGTATCTGACCCCAGGAATGTGTCAATAAAGTTTCCCCTTCCTGGGACAATGAATTCACGGAGTTCGTATTTCAATTTCCAGGAGTGTATAAGCGCGAGGCCAAAGATAGTACAAGGATGCGAATATCGATACACGCTGCTGCTACCACTCGTGGAGAGAGGATAACAGCATAATCGTGATAACCGCGGGAGACTAATCACAGTAGAGCAACCAAGGTTTGATGCAAAGCGTAACACGAGACAGCGAATGCCGGACGTTTGCCACGACAGACATTTCCCACACTTTCCCCTTCGTCAGGTAGCGATCCCTCAGGTAAGGGACGCCCTTCCTTGTACTACTTCTGTCCGCTTTCAAACCACCGTCTCCACATCTTACTCGATAAAACGAGTACGCAGAGACCTTCTTCTTCGACATCTTGGTCAAATACAGAGCTTCTTTTCTGAAATCGAAACATCTATAACTTTTGGGAAACGAAAGCAATACCGACGATTATGTCAGTAGGTCATTAATTCCGCCAAGTATAAATATAGATCCCTCTGTTTGTACGGTAGCTTCCCTTCAGCTTACTGATTGCGATAGAAACAGTCCATCGCCATGGGAGCAACAAGAAAGGAACGATGTAAAGAGAATGCGAATGTACGCTGATCATTTCTTTTTGATCACTGCATTTGTGCCTACTTTAATTACAAAAACTGCATGCTCAAAAGACAGTAAGGAAAGAAGAAATGGGTATGTGAATGTGTGAAAAGAAGAACGACATACTCCATACTAATTTACACTCTAAAATGCGATATCACTTGCGGCGAAACATCAGTTAATAAAGTGTAGCGGGACAATGTTCAAAACATGACTGAAAATACGTTCACTAAATAGAGATAACAACATGTATGAATGACATGTCATCTAAAGTCGACGTACAATTTTAAAATGTTAGAAATAATGAAATGAAGTAATACAGCATGCTACGCTTATAACGTACGTTGTTGTTCTACATTGTTTAGCTGTGGTATTTACAGGGTCACAGAGAAAGCATCCTAGGCTTTGGAGGGAAAATCCGTAATTGTAATGCACTACAACAGAAACAAGATGCACAACTAAAGGAAAAATATTGTAATGTGTGTTCCAGCTCACAAGCGACACTGAAGCAGATAGTTCCTGTGACTTAGTATGGGCAGAGGTTATATTCGACAACCGGAATAAATTAATAACTGGCTCCTTTTACCGACCCCCTGTCTGAGATGAAACGGTTGCTGAACAGTTCAAAGAAAACTAGAGTCCCATCACAAATAGGTACCCCACTTATACAATTACAGCTGGTGGTGACTTCAATCTACTTTCCGTATGTTGACAAAAATACGTTTCCAGACTCTATTGTAGAAAAATAAATGTTTTTTTATTGTTTTGAACAATTAGTTCACGAGGCCATTCAAATTGCAAATGGTTACGAAAACACACTTGACCTCTTAGCCACAAATAATCCTGAGCATCACGACAGATACAGGGATTAGTGAACACAGAGTCTAGCGAGGTTCAATTCCGTAACAAAGAAATTCAAAACTAAACGCGAAATATATGTTAGTGAAGACCATATGTGGCTTACGTTCAAAGAAATAGTATCAACACTACTCGAGAGATTCATACCAAATAAATTAATAAGAGATGGAACTGATGCCCCATGGTATACAAAACACGACAGAAAGCTGCTGCAGGAGAACCCAAAAAGGCAAGGATAATAATGACGAACGCAGAATCTTCAAGATTGGCGAAGTTTTACTGAGGTTCAAAATTTGGTGTGGATTTCAATGCGACATGCATTTAATAGTTTCCACAACTAAACTCTCTCTAGAAATGTGGCGGAAAATCCAAAGAGATTTTGGTTCTATGCTAAGTTAACCAGCGGAAAGGCTCAGTAAGCGAAGAGGCGGATGAGGAGACAAGGAACCCAACCATTCGGAGCAGGTAAAATTTTGGCAAATGCCCGGCGTGGGAAATGCCCGACGTGGCAAATGCACGGTGTGGCAAATGCCCGGCGTGGGAAATGCCCGGCGTGGCAAATGCCCGGCGTGGCAAATGTCCACACACTGAGTCAGACACGCCTCAATACTCTTGCCGTATGGTATGGTGTTTCCTCTGTAGCGTCTAGACCCGCGAAAGAGAGGAACAGGTAGAACAGACCACCGCAGGGTTCCAGCGCAGCGCTCCTTCCCTGCCCTTAACAGCGGCGAACAAGTGCCAAGTACTTGAGGTCCAGAACAGGAGGCCCTTCTGCCGTGTGCCCGCCACCAAATTAAAATTTTCCCCCCGTGCCGCTCAGCCCCAGCGCGGCCTCCCTCAGGCCGATAAAGCGCCCCGTAAGCCGCCCGAGCATCCGTCTGTCCCGCCTTCGCTCCGGTGCTTCCCTCCCCTCCGGCCCACCGCGAATCTGCTCCGGTGAAAATGAATACAGGCCAGCTACTGCGGAAGCAGAGCCGAGAGCAGGTGCGCTAAGTGGTGGGACGGCAACTTGTCTCATTAAGGGGCGCCCGACCGCAGCTGCCGCGTGACACCGTGCCGGAAGTTGGCTGCGGTGAGGCGTCTTCCGTCGCGAGGTAAACACGCACACGTGCAAGCGCACCCACTCGCGACCACCCGCTGTCGTGTGGCGTGCGCGGCGTAGAGCTGCGACGCGCGGCGCTGGCAGTATTACCCATCTGACGAGCAGCATCGCGATGCGGTCTGCACTCCAACACAGTATTACACTCCGCAACGAGCCGCTTGCACATTCTTCACCTTTGTGTACCGTTTGGTTGCAAAGTGCAGCTACTCGCAGAGGTCCAATGTGGGCTGTAATTGTTGTATGGCAACGAAACTTACAAGGGGAGGCCACGACCTTGGGATCACAGATCTACTTCAGACTCTGTACACCTTTAATAGACCATTAAAAAACAATGTGTAAGCAGCAAGGTGTACTACTCTGGCAGTTCCGAGAAAATTGCAAGACAAGTTTTGCGGGTCTGTTATGTCACAGATAATACCCGTGCGTAGGTGCTGGCCAAGTGGTAAAAAAACAAAACTCTAAGTAATGGAATCAACGATTAACTTGAAAGGGTATCGTGTGACGTCCGCCCAGACGATCCGCGACGAACAGTACCGAACTGGCCATATTATATAATTTACATGACATTTGACAGGTAGTATTGAAACGCCCTGCTTAAATCAGCAGGACATAACAGGTAGCTGTAATTGTTGAAAGAGGCCAAAAGGGGACTGTCAGTTACACTCAAACTCATATAACTTCATTTAGTTGTCCAACCAATACAGCAAAATTTTTTAACTTAGTTATCGGCTGAATAGGCCACAATATCTTATGCCTTAAGGCCACAACCACTTAAATCTCAAAACGGCTGAAAGTCATTAACTTAAAATTCAGACTCAAAACAGAATATTGAAGGCAGAAGGCCTCACGTAAGTAAGTTCTATAACTTGGCTGAAGGCCCAACAAATCTAACAGTTGAAAAGCAAGCAAGTTTAATTTAAAGACGGCTGAAGGCCCATGATTTAAGACTGCAGTAAAAATTAATTAAAAAAAACACAAGGCAGAAGGGCTTATCTTCAATTAGGCTGAAGGCCCCACACAGTCTGATACTTGAAAGACAAGAACTTTAATTTAAAAACGGCTGAAGGCCGACTACTTAAAACAACTAAAATGATTTTTAGTAGGCAGAAGGCCCACAGCTTTATCTTTAAACAATATTTCACACAGGCTGAAGGCCCAAAGAATCTAAGGTTTAACAAGTAAGGAATTTAAATTTTAAAGTGGTTGAAGGCCCATTATTTAAAACCCAATTAAAAGCATACAAAGCCGGCCGCGGTGGTCTAGCGGTTCTGGCGCTGCAGTTCGGAACCGCAGGACTGCTACGTTCGCAGGTTCGAATCCTGCCTCGGGCATGGGTGTGTGTGATGTCCTTAGGTTAGTTAGGTTTAAGTAGTTCTAAGTTCTAGGGGACTGATGACCACAGTAGTTAAGTCCCATAGTGCTCAGAGCCATTTGAGCCAAAGCATACAAATTCAAACCATCGGCTATAAGCCATTAACATACACACTCAAACACCAATAAGAAAAGCCAGTACAGTCAGCGGCGATCAGAAGTTTCCGGGGGTCGGTCTGCACTTGAAATATTAACGTTCGCTTAGGGGAGACAGCTAGTCGGCCCAACTATATCCAATCCGCCGGCAACCCAACCAAAAGACAGTCAACGGACCCACCGACAAGACGGCTTTCTTTCCACCCGACCAGTACACAAGGAACTCCAAAGCCAAAACGTAAAAGGCGTAGCGGTCCACAACCAATTATGGATAAGCTGTCAAAACTACACATAGGAGTTGTCAGCGACAACATGGTGAGGAAAAAAACACCATCTGAATTTTCTGAATTTTACGTCAGCGGCCAGGGCAGGTAGCCGGAACGCTAACGGCCACAAGGCAGAAAATTCCGTTGATGCAGTTGGACTTCAAATAACCAAAATACAGTTAAACTCCACTTGGTGGTGGCCAAACTTTCCCCGACTCGAACACTCGTTGTTGCTCACGGGAATACCCTCAACAGCCAACCATGAAAACCAACGGCACAATGTGAACAGAGTGGCTTCAGTAATTAAATCACCTCTCAATTTTGATGTCCTGGGTCGGTGAGCCCCGAACCTCGTAGCAATCGGAACAGCTCCCACACACTCCGACGCTGCTTAGAGATTGCCAGTGGGCCTGGCTGATTCACACCAACCGACCGACTGCCACACGTGAGCACGCAGACAGCACTAAAATAAGTGATCAGTCGACCTTACAAGCTACACACAGTTTCACGAACACTTCCACTAAGGACTAGACAATACCAACGGCTACGACTGTGCAATAACAAGGACGAATCACGAATCGGCACATGCAGGTAACCCATAAGCGTTCGCCGGCCAACATACACGTCGTCCGACAAGATGACCGACCGACGACCAATCAAGGTGGTCCGAACTCAAGTGATATGTATTGGCAACCGTCGGTCGGGTCATGGCTGTACAGATCTCACTGCAGCCGCGCCCCGACTGGATTTCTGTCGCGTCCTAAGCCAAACACTGCCAGGTCCTAACTGCACTGCTAGCGCCTCGCAACTGACTGGCAGATCCCAACTAACTCCGAACACACGACTACCGGGAAGTAATAGTAGTCAGCAAAGATAATAAGCGAGAGCTTACGTCGGTGAGCGCCGCTGCTGCCGCTCATGGGCAGGCAAGGCGACAACTCAGTGACACCAGTAATTGAAATTAACATAACGAGGTGGTAGTATAGTAAAAACAGGATGTCAAATGAGATATAGTAGGAACACGAGCCACGCACGGCTCAAATACAATTTTATAAAATCACTTGTGTTTGCATGAAGTTTTAGTGAACTTCATGTTATTTGATTACTTACTATTTTTAATTAAATTAAAGTATTATAACAAAGATGTTTTTAACCATCAACAAGTAAATGAAGAAAGCATCTTTTCCTGACAATATATGCCTGTCGTGATTTGCGAAATCCCTTGCACATGCAATCTGGTAAAGTATCTGGAACTACTTTGCACCTCGACATTTACATTTACATTTACATTTATACTCCGCAAGCCACCCAACGGTGTGTGGCGGAGGGCACTTTACGTGCCACTGTCATTACCTCCCATTCCTGTTCCAGTCGCGTATGGTTCGCGGGAAGAACGACTGTCTGAAAGCCTCTGTGCGCGCTCTAATCTCTCTAATTTTACATTCGTGATCTCCTCGGGAGGTATAAGTAGGGGGAAGCAATATATTCGATACCTCATCCAGAAACGCACCCTCTCGAAACCTGGCGAGCAAGCTACACCGCGATGCAGAGCGCCTCTCTTGCAGAGTCTGCCACTTGAGTTTGTTAAACATCTCCGTAACGCTATCACGGTTACCAAATAACCCTGTGACGAAACGCGCCGCTCTTCTTTGAATCTTCTCTATCTCCTCCGTCAACCCGATCTGGTACGGATCCCACACTGATGAGCAATACTCAAGTATAGGTCGAACGAGTGTTTTGTAAGCCACCTCCTTTGTTGATGGACTACATTTTCTAAGGACTCTCCCAATGAATCTCAACCTGGTACCCGCCTTACCAACAATTTTATATGATCATTCCACTTCAAATCGTTCCGCACGCATACTCCCAGATATTTTACAGAAGTAACTGCTACCAGTGTTTGTTCCGCTATCATATAATCATACAATAAAGGATCCTTCTTTCTATGTATTCGCAATACATTACATTTGTCTATGTTAAGGGTCAGTTGCCACTCCCTGCACCAAGTGCCTATCCGCTGCAGATCTTCCTGCATTTCGCTACAATTTTCTAATGCTGCAACTTCTCTGTATACTACAGCATCATCCGCGAAAAGCCGCATGGAACTTCCGACACTATCTACTAGGTCATTTATATATATTGTGAAAAGCAATGGTCCCATAACACTCCCCTGTGGCACACCAGAGGTTACTTTAACGTCTGTAGACGTCTCTCCGTTGATAACAACATGCTGCGTTCTGTTTGCTAAAAACTCTTCAATCCAGCCACACAGCTGGTCTGATATTCCGTAGGCTCTTACTTTGTTTATCAGGCGACAGTGCGGAACTGTATCGAACGCCTTCCGGAAGTCAAGAAAAATAGCATCTACCTGGGAGCCTGTATCTAATATTTTCTGGGTCTCATGAACAAATAAAGCGAGTTGGGTCTCACACGATCGCTGTTTCCGGAATCCATGTTGATTCCTACATAGTAGATTCTGAGTTTCCAAAAACGACATGATATTCGAGCAAAAAACATGTTCTAAAATTCTACAACAGATCGACGTCAGAGATATAGGTCTATAGTTTTGCGCATCTGCTCGACGACCCTTCTTGAAGACTGGGACTACCTGTGCTCTTTTCCAATCATTTGGAACCTTCCGTTCCTCTAGAGACTTGCGGTACACGGCTGTTAGAAGGGGGGCAAGTTCTTTCGCGTACTCTGTGTAGAATCGAATTGGTATCCCGTCAGGTCCAGTGGACTTTCCTCTGTTGAGTGATTCCAGTTGCTTTTCTATTCCTTGGACATTTATTCGATGTCAGCCATTTTTTCGTTTGTGCGAGGATTTAGAGAAGGAACTGCAGTGCGGTCTTCCTCTGTGAAACAGCTTTGGAAAAAGGTGTTTAGTATTTCAGCTTTACGCTTGTCATCCTCTGTTTCAATGCCATCATCGTCCCGGAGTGTCTGGATATGCTGTTTCGAGCCACTTACTGATTTAACGTAAGACCAGAACTTCCTAGGATTTTCTGTCAAGTCGGTACATAGAATTTTACTTTCGAATTCACCGAACGCTTCACGCATAGCCCTCCTTACGCTAACTTTGACATCGTTTAGCTTCTGTTTGTCTGAGAGGTTTTGGCTGCGTTTAAACTTGCAGTGAAGCTCTCTTTGCTTTCGCAGTAGTTTCCTAACTTTGTTGTTGTACCACGGTGGGTTTTTCCCGTCCCTCACAGTTTTACTCGGCACGTACCTGTCTAAAACGCATTTTACGATTGCCTTGAACTTTTTCCATAAACACTCAACATTGTCAGTGTCGGAACAGAAATTTTCGTTTTGATCTGTTAGGTAGTCTGAAATCTGCCTTCTATTACTCTTGCTAAACAGATAAACCTTCCGCCCTTTTTTTATATTCCTATTAACTTCCAAATTCAGGGATGCTGCAACGGCCTTATGATCACTGATTCCCTGTTCTGCACTTACAGAGTCGAAAAGTTCGGGTCTGTTTGTTACCAGTAGGTCCAAGATGTTATCTCCACGAGTCGGTTCTCTGTTTAATTGCTCGAGGTAATTTTCGGATAGTGCACTCAGTATAATGTCACTCGATGCTCTGTCCCTACCACCCGTCCTAAACATCTGAGTGTCCCAGTCTATATCTGGTAAATTGAAATCTCCACCTAAGACCATAACATGCTGTGAAAATTTATGTGAAATGTATTCCAAATTTTCTCTCAGTTGTTCTGCCACTAATGCTGCTGAGTCGGGGGGTCGGTAAAAGGAGCCAATTATTAACCTAGCTCGGTTGTTGAGTGTAACCTCCACCCATAATAATTCACAGGAACTATCCACTTCTACTTCACTACAGGATAAACTACTACTAACAGCGACGAACACTCCACCACCGGTTGCATGCAATCTATCCTTTCTAAACACCGTCTGTACCTTTGTAAAAATTTCGGCAGAATTTATCTCTGGCTTCAGCCAGCTTTCTGTACCTATAACGATTTCAGCTTCAGTGCTTTCTATCAGCGCTTGAAGTTCCGGTACTTTACCAACGCAGCTTCGACAGTTTACAACTACAATACCGATTGCTGCTTGGTCCCCGCATGTTCTGACTTTGCCCCGCACCCGTTGAGGCTGTTGCCCTTTCTGTACTTGCCCGAGGCCATCTAACCTAAAAAACCGCCCAGCCCACGCCACACAACCCCTGCTACCCGTGTAGCCGCTTGTTGCGTGTAGTGGACTCCTGACCTATCCAGCGGAACCCGAAACCCCACCACCCTATGGCGCAAGTCGAGGAATCTGCAGCCCACAAGGTCGCAGAACCGTCTCAGCCTCTGATTCAGACCCTCCACTCGGCTCTGTACCAAAGGTCCGCAGTCAGTCCTGTCGACGATGCTGCAGATGGTGAGCTCTGCTTTCATCCCGCTAGCGAGACTGGCAGTCTTCACCAAATCAGATAGCCGCCGGAAGCCAGAGAGGATTTCCTCCGATCCATAGCGACACACATCATTGGTGCCGACATGAGCGACCACCTGCAGATGGGTGCACCCTGTACCCTTCATGGCACCCGGAAGGACCCTTTCCACATCTGGAATGACTCCCCCCGGTATGCACACGGAGTGCACTTTGGTCTTCTTCCCCTCCCTTGCTGCCATATCCCTAAGGGGCCCCATTACGCGCCTGACGTTGGAGCTCCCAACTACCAGTAAGCCCACCCTCTGCGACCGCCCGGATCTTGCAGACTGAGGGGCGACCTCTGGAACAGGACAGGCAGCCATGTCAGGCCGAAGATCAGTATCAGCCTGAGTATCAGCCAGAGACAGAGCCTGAAACCGGTTCGTCAGACAAACTGGAGAGGCCTTCCGTTCAGCCCTCCGGAAAGTCTTTCGCCCCCTGCCACACCTTGAGACGACCTCCCACTCTACCACAGGTGAGGGATCAGCCTCAATGCGGGCAGTATCCCGGGCAACCACAGTCGTAGCCCGATCGGGGGATGCGTGGGACGAGCTGGCCGTCCCCGACAAACTCCCATCCGGACCCCCACAGTGATGCCCATTGGCAACAGCCTCAAGCTGTGTGACCGAAGTCAACACTGCCTGAAGCTGGGAGCGAAGGGATGCCAACTCAGCCTGCATCCGAACACAGCAGTTGCAGTCCCTATCCATGCTAAAAACTTGTGCAAAGAACGTCTGAACTAATCTACACAGAGCGCAAACAAATCGACACAAAATTTAAACGGTTATTAAAATACGAGATTGCCTAGTAAATGCAGTAACTTGTGCACTGCTGACACACTGCTCGGCGGCGGAAGGAGACTACGCGAATTTGCACTATTCAGGTACTAAAACGCGATGCTACTACTCTCAAATACTATAATACGCCCGAAATTTATGAATTTAACAATGCAAGTACCAAAAACACGCAAATAAATTAAGAATTAAACTATGTAACAAATGAGTGAGCTAGGAGTATACGACTTGCTGCTGCAGCTGCTTATCCAACGGCGGCAGGGAGCACACTGACTGTGACCAACCGACACTGGCCGTTCAAAACAAAAACATAAGACAGACGACTACGCGAATTTACACTATTCAGGTACTAAAACGCGATGCTACAACTCTCAAATACTATAATACGCCAGAAATTTATGAATTTAACAATGCAAGTACCAAAAACACGCAAATAAATTAAGAATTAAACTATGTAACAAATGAGTGAGCTAGGAGTATACGACTTGCTGCTGCAGCTGCTTATCCAACGGCGGCAGGGAGCACACTGCGGGCTGCGACAAAGAGACAGTCCCCGTTTAGCAGTTAACCTGCGTAGCGATGAGACGTTGCGAATGTAACAAGAACGAATAGTGAAGATGAAATTTTTTTGAATATCACTGAATTTGCACTTGAACTACAAAGGTTAATGTTCGAGCGGGAGTAGAACCGTCGCCTCACACACGTTTGAGTTACAACGCTGTTACTGGCAGGCTTCCCGACTCGCGACCATCCGCTGTCGTCTGGTGTGCGCAACCACCAGGAACTCAATTGTCTGGTATCTACACACAGCCGGCCGTTATGGCCGAGCGGTTCTAGGCGCTTCAGTCTGGAACCGCGCGACCACTACGGTCGCAGGTTCGAATTCTGCCTCGGGCATGGATGTTTGTGATGTCCTTAATTAGTTAGGGTTAAGTAGCTCTAAGTCTAGGGGACTGATGACCTAAGATGTTAAGTCCCATAGTCCTCAGAGCCATTTGAACAATTTTTTTTCTACACACAGATACGTTAGTTACGTAATAGACGCGTAAAACTTCTCTTGTGATTTTCTCGGAGTTTCCCAAGTAGTGCACTTTACTACTCAACGCATTATGTTTCATTAATGACCTACTAAAAGGTGTACAGAGTTTGAAATAAATCCGTCATCCCAACGTCCGGGCTCCCCTTATTAGTAGGTCGCTAATGCGGAACCGATTTCTCCTCGAAAAAAATATTTCCAATTTTGGCCCCCAGGCGCTGTACATAATCTCGTCGACGTTTGGTGCTTTTATTGAACTAACTGTGAAAGCGGTGGTTGATTATTAAATCAACATTATGCCTTTCTCAATTATTTTTCTTCTCTGGCAAACGTCCCGTTCCTAATACATCACATATAAAAGCATGTCTATACGTATTCCTTGTATTCACAGTGCCGAAATTGGAACTATAAGTAATTTTTTCCCAGTGTAAATCGGTTTTGCATCAACGCATCAGTACACCTATCATATTTCGCTGTCATACGATAATTGCAGCCCACGCTGGACCTCTGTGAGTGAATGTACTGTAATTATAACCACCGGGTACTAAGATGCTAATCTGAGATTCGATAGTACGTACGTCACTTACCTGTATAGTTCTATTAAAAGTTTCTGTACCGGTTCTTACGTGTAACACAGATTTGTGTAGCTAAGTATCCACACCTTCACATAACCGTTAATTACAAGACAGAGGTATACCGCTGCTTTGAAATCATATCGACTATAATAAAATCCTTACATTTTTAGTATATGAAACAATTTCCCCCACACAGTCACGCACATGTGACAGTTACACGAACAAGTGTATGCAGTGTGATTTGTAGTAAACGTTAGAAGGTTTGTTTCCGTTTTGATTCTGGCCAGATGTGACAGTTTAAAAACTTGGTATTGCTATTGCTCTCGTAACCACCTCATATTTTACATTATTATGGGTGACTATTAAGTTTGTTTAATGCTATATCCAATGAAGGTGTATGTTTATTAAAGTATATTTTTTGTGATGTGTTGTTATGTTTTCAAGAGGCAATTGAGTATGGCAGAAGCCGATATTTGTAGTGAAAAAAAAAATATTTCAAACACAACTTGGTGGAATAATGTCCTTTTCCAAAAGAAAAATTTAAAAAAAGTAATCCAGTTGTAATTTCCCAGTGTCTCTGGGTCATTTCCAAGTATACTTCCAACCATTCAGATTTTTGAACAAAATGTTCTCTATAACTACCTGGTTTTTACTGTATGAGTCAATCAGTCATTCTCCTTTATAGAACTTTTATCCATTATGGATGTGGAACACTGCGACTGTGACGAATAAAGGTTTCCACAAATTACTGCAACCATTTGTCTTTTATTTTGAAACGTCCCCTTTGAAGCCAGTGATTTTCATACAGAGCGCTACGTAACGTTGCCAATAAGAAAATATAAACAGCCTACTTACAATTTTACTATCCGGTATTTATTTTCCATAAACGGTTTCGGATCTCGTTGCGATTCGTCATCAAATGAAACCAATTTATTGCATTTTTTCAGCATTGTAGAATTAGTTGGCTTGTGTGAATCAAGAACAAACCAACAGATACTGCTAACTCTATATGACCCGCATAATGCTACAAACATGCAATAAATATGTACCATCTGATGATGAAACAGGTAATGGAAAATAAAAATTTAATAATAAAACAAAGGGCGAGTGGCTTCAGTAATTTGTGGTAACCGTTCTCCTTTCTTATTGCTGCTGCCCATCTTCTCCTACAATCCTTGCTTCTACTCCTTCCCCTACAACCGCGTTCCAGTCACCCATGGCTATTAGATTTCCATCCAGCTCTACCTGCCTATTACCCGTTCACTACCCATATACTTTCTCTGTCTTTTCGTCTTCTGCTTCAGAATGTATACGTGAACTATCGTTGTCGGCGTTGGTTTGCTGTCGTATCTGCCCTACTTTTCTATTCATAACGGATCCTAGCCACGTTTTACCAATTTCTGCCGTTACTGATGATGATAATCTATATTCGTCTGACCAGAAATCCATATCTTCATTTCACTGACCCTCTCTATATCAAGATTGAGTCTTAGCATTTCCCTTGTTCGGATTTGGTAGCTTCTATAACAAAGTTCTGACGTTTCGTGCCCCGACTCGTAGAACGTTAGTCAGTTGTCAGTTATTTACTCTTTTTCTCATGGTCACCTCCTCCTCGGCATTCGCCGCCCGGAGATCCAATTGGGAGACTAATCAGGATCTTTTGCCAATGGATACATTGTCATTACACTTTTTCAGTTACAGGCCACATGTCTTGTGGATACACATAATATATCTTTAATGCAGTGGTTTCCAGTACCTTTCGCATTCTCGTACCGTTGATCAGTGCTAATTCTTCCGATTTCTGGGGCAGTTTTGCCATACAACTGGCAACGGAATGCCCTGAACCACTGTCCGCTCCCCCACCCTCTTTGACAGATCCATTGGGAGCTCGAAGTTACTGCTTATGCCAGAAATTTCGGGCACTATTGTTGATGCTTTTCAGACAAAATTTAAGCACTGGCTGTGTTCCACCCCGGAACCCAAAACATTTTCACTTCCAACCAAAGACACTAAACCGACATTGACATCCTCATACGTTTTTTTAAAAGCATACAGTGCTGGCCATTAAAATTTCAACACCAGGAAGGATAGCAATAACGAAATTTTATTGTTGTGCCTCTACAGTGTGTTAGGAAGATTAAATTATTAAATTTCTATTTCTTTAATTTTTTATTTTATTTAATTTTTACTGACTTTTTTTCTTTTCTTGAGCCATCAGTCTTCTGACGGGTTTGATGTGGTCCTTCACGAAATCATCTCCTGCGCCAACTTCTTATTCTCAGAGTAGCATTGGAAATCTACGTCCTCAACTATTTCCTGGATGTATTCCGATATCTGTCTTCCTCTACACTTTTTATCCTCTACAGCCCCGTCTAGTACCATGGAAGTCAGTCCCTGATGTCTTAACAGATGTCCTATCATCCGGTCTGTTCTCCTTGTCAGTGTTTTCCCCATATTCCTTTCCTCTCCGATTCTGCGCAGAACCTCCTCATTCCTTACCTTACCAGTCAACCTAATTTTCAACATTCGTCTGTAGTGCCACACATCAAATGCATCGATACTCTTCTGTTCTGGCTTTCCTACAGTCCATAGTTCACTACCATGCAATGCTGTACTCATGACTAAATTTCCAGAGATTTCAACCTCAAATCAAGGCCTATGTTTGATACCAGTAGGCTTCTCTTGGCCAGGAATGCCCTTTTTGCCATTTCTAGTCTGCTTTTGATGTCCTCCTTGCTCCGTCCGTCATAGGTTATTTCACTGCCCAGGTAGCAGAATTCCTTAACTTCATCTACTTCGTGACCATCAATCACGTTGTTAAATTTCTTGCTGATCTCATTCCTGCTGCTTCTCATTACTTTCATCTTTCTTCGATTTACTTTCAGTCGATATTCTGTAATCATTAGATTGTTCATTCCATTCAGCAGATCATGTAAGCCTTTCACTCAGGACAGAAATAAGATCAGCGATTCTTATTATTGATATCTCTCACCATGAATTTTAATTCCATCTTTGAAACACTTTTTATTTCCGCACTGCTTCTTCGATGCACAAATTGAATAGTACAGGCAACAGACAGCATCCCTCTCTTACACCCTTTTTAATCAGACCACTTCGTTCTTCGTCTCCCACTCCCATTATTCCAACTTGGTACTTGAATATACTGCACATTATTCGTTTCCCCTATTGCTTACTCCTATTATTCTCAGTACATCTTGCACCATTTTACATTGTAGAACGCATTTTCCAGATCGACAAATCCCGTAAACGTGTCTTGAGTTTTCTTCAGTCTTGCTTCCATTATCATCCGCAACATCAGAGTTGCTTCTTTGGTGCCTTTACCTCTCCTAAAACCAAACTGATTGTCTTCCAATAAATTTTCCGATTTCTTTTTCATTCTTCTGTGTATTATTTTTGTCTGGAACTTCGGTGAATGAGTTGTTAAGCTGATTGTGTGATAATTATGGCACTTTTCGGCCTTTGAAATCTTCGGAATTGCGTGGCTGATGTTTTTTCGAAAGTGTGTTGTACACTACTGGACATAAAAATTGCTACATCAAGAAGAAATGGAGGTGATAAACGGATATTCATTGGACAAATATATTATACTAGAACTGACCTGTGATTACATTTTCACGCAATTTGGGTGCATAGATCCTGAGAAATCAGTACCCAAAACAGCCACCTCTGGCCATAATAACGACCTTGATACGCCTGGGCATTGAGTCAGAGCTTGGATGGCGTGTACAGGTACAGCTGCCCATGCAGCTTCAACACGATACCACAGTTCATCAGGAGTAGTGGCTGGCGTATTGTGACGAGGCAGTTGCTCGGCCACCATTGACCAGACTTTTTCACTTGGTGAAAGATCTGGAGAATGTGGTGGCCAGGGCAGCAGTCGAACATTTTCTGTATCCAGAAAGGCCCGTACAAGACCTGCAACGTGCGGTCGTGTATTATCCTGCTGAAATGTAGGGTTTCGCAGAGATCTAATGAAGGGTAGAGCCACGGGTCGTAAAACATCTGAAATGAAACGTACACTGCTCAAAGTGCCTTCAATGCGAACAAGAGGTGACCGAGACTTGTAACAATGGCAACCCATACCATTACGCCAGGTGATACGCCAGTATGGCGATGACGAATACACGCTTCTGACGTGCGTTCACCGCGATGTCGCCAAACACGGATGCGACCATCAAGATGCTGTAAACAGAAACTGGATTCATCCGAAAAAATGTCATTTTGCCATTCGTGCACCAAGCTCCTGTCTGTGATACAGCGTCAAGCGTTACCGCAGCCGTGGACTCCGAGCTGATTGTCCATGCTGCTGCAAATGTCGTCAAACTGTTCGTTCAGATGGTTGTTGTCTTGCAAACGTCCCCATCTGTTGACTCAGGGACCGAGACGTCGCTGCACGATCCGTTACAGCCATGCGGGTAAGATGGCTGTCATCTCGACTGCTAATGATACGAGGCCGTTGGGATCCAGCACGGCGTTCGGTATTACCCTCCTGAACCCACCGATTCCATATTCTGCTAACCGTCATTGGATCTCGACCAACGCGAGCAGATGTGTCGCGATACGATAAACCGCAATCGCGATAGGCTACAATCCGACCTTTATCAAAGTCGGAAACGTGATGGTACTCATTTCTCCTTATTACACGAGGCATCACAACAGCGTGTCACCAGGCAACGCCGGTCAACTACTGTTTGTGTATGAGAAATCGGTTGGAAACTTTCCTCGGGTCTGCACTTTGTAGGTGTCGCCACCGGCGCCAACCTTGTGTGAATGCTCTGAAAAGCTAAAGATACGCATATCACAGCATCTTCTTACTGTCGGTTAAATTTCGCGTCTGTAGCACGTCATCTTCGTGGTGTAGTAATTTTAAAGGCCAGTAGTGTACATAGCAATTCTCATACAGCCTACACACCAATGACAATAGTCGTTTTGTTGTCACTTTCCCCGTTTTTTTTTTTTTTAGAAATTCTGATGGAATTTTATCTGCATTATTTGATTTGAAGTTTTCCAAAGATTGTTTAACTTGTGATTCTGACACCGGATTTGCACACTCTTCTTTCTCGACTCCTGTTTTTTCTTCTGTCATGTCGTCAGGTCCTCCCACTCATAAAGGCCCTCAATGTACTCTTTCCACCTGTCCGCATTCTCCTCGTCTTTTAACAGTGGAATCCCATTGCGTTCTTAATGTTACCGCCCTTGCGTTTGATGTGGCCGTAGGCTGTTTTGAGTTTTCTATATACTGAATCAGTCCTTCTAGCAGGTATTTCTCTTCCGATTTCCTCACTGTTTTCTTGTTGCTGTTTCGCCGTAGCTTCCATGAACTTCCATGAACTTGTAGCTCAGTATTCCTGCATTCCCCTACGCATATTTGTATTTCCTTCTTTCGCCGAACAGCTAAAGTATTTCTTCTGTTATCTATGATTTCTTCGCAGTTACCTTCGCAGTATCTCTCTGCCTCCTCTTGTGATTTTGGAAAAGAGTTTTCGCTATTATTAACTGATATTAGTTGTGGATCTCAATTAGTCTTTCCCCTCTCTCGTTCCTACGATTAAACCCATGCTCCTCCGTAATCGTTTCTTCTACTTCTTCCCATACAATCGCATCCCAGTTCCCCATGGCTATTAGATATTCATCTCCTTTACGTACTGCTTTACCCACTCATATCCTCACATATTTTCTCTGACTCTTCACCTTCAGCTTGCGACGTCGTCATGTACACCTGAAACATCGTTATCGGTGTTGGCTTGCTGTCGATTCTGATGAGAACAACTCTGTCACTAAACTAATCACCGTGATCCACTCTCTGTCCTGACTTCCTATTCCTAAAAAGTCTATTCCTGTTATACCACTTTCTGCTGCTGTTGATATTACCCGATACTCATCTGATTAGAAATCGTTGTCTTCTTTCCATTTCACTTCACTGAACCAAAATGTATCTAGAATGAGCCTTAGCATTTCCTCTTTCAGATTTCCTAACTTCCATACAACTTTCAATGATCTGACATTCCACGCCCCGACTCGTAGAACGTAATCTTTTCATTGGTAATTCCATCGTTTCCTCATCGTCACTTTCCTGTTGACAGTACCCTCCCGGAGATCCGATTGGAGAACTAGTCCGAAATCTTTTGCCTGTGGAGAGATCATCATGACATTTTCTCAATCAAAGGTCACAGGTACTGTGGATACACGTAATCTGTCTTTAATGCTGTGGCTTACGCCGTTGATTATTGTTGATTCTTCCGCCTCTTGGGGGCAGTTTCCCACAGCAAGGGGAAGATAGTGCACTGAACCTCTGTCGGCTCCTCCGCTCTCTATGACTAGGCCGTGGGCAGAACGAGGGTGCCTTCATATGTCGGAAGTTTTCCGGCCGCCATTGCTGATGGCTGTTATTCAAAACTTAAGCTGTGGTAACGTTCCAGCCTGGGACCGAGGACGCTTTAATTCCTAATAAAATATATTAAACGTAGCCCGTTGGGGACTAGTACAGAATCTTTTGCCCACGGGGAGATCACCATGACACTTTTTCAGTTACAGTCCACATATACTGCGGACACACATTACGTGTCTTTAATGCGGTGGTTTCCATTGCCCTCTGCATCATCATGACGTTGATGACTCCTGATTCTTCCACCTTTTAGGGGCAATTTTTCACTCCAAGTACAAGAGGGTGTTCTGAAACTCCGTCTGTTCTTCTGTCTTCCATCACATAGCCGTGAGCAGAACGAGTGTGGCTTTTTATGACGGAGGTCTTCGGCCGCCACTGCTGATTATTTTTTTCAACATTTAAGCGGCAGTGTTTCTAAACTGGGACCAAGAACGTCTTGATTAGTAATCAAAGACGTTACACGTAGACGACGTGTCTTCGTGATTTTCAGAAATAAAAAAAAGTGAAATTTAATACAATGATCAGGACACCGACATTAACCTCCCTCGCCATCAACTCGATCAGAGGTTATATGACAGATACTGGTATGACGTTCTATGGCGCTTCAGCCCTGTGTCAGAGCTGTCGTGTGGTGGCGAGTCAGTCTCTCGGCAATAGATGTGCAAATTTTTCAGTCGGTACGAGATAAGGAGAAGGCACTGGCTAGCACAATAAGACTATGTATAGTGGTAGATCAGGTCAGCGTGGGCAACATGCTATCTTCAGTTGCCTTATTAAGGGAAGATAGAACGGAAAGCAAGTTTTTTTTTCACATGTTCGGATTTTTAACTCATTATAAGTGTTGCAAATTTCCGAATAAAATGATGTATATATCACTTATAAACTCACATGGGAAGTGTTTCATTTTATTTTCTTTAAATGTAATCCAAACCATTTGAAAATCTTAAAATTTTTACGTGTATTACATCAAGATCTAATAATTTCTGTTTTTTTATACCAGGCTGTGTAATGTTGTTTTATAAAGGTTAAGAAGGGTTGGTCATGTGCAGAAGAGGATGGGCACCAGGTTGAGGAAGCTGAAACAAAGTTTGAGAGACAAGAAACTTTCTGATGGTAAACCCATAAGAGGCAGGCTGACAGCCAAAATGATTGATGAAGTACAGCACTATAATGGGATGGCCATTAGAACTGATACTGAGGCTTGGTTGAAAATGAAGTAGGCAGAATGGACTATCTTCTTCCACAGACTGTCAACCGACGAAAAACCAGTACCACCTTTGCCCTCCTGGACCTGATTCATGGTGCAATTAACTCATTGTCCAGTATCCAAACACTTCGTACAGCCATAGGCATTCCATGCCACAGCATTCATGGATAGCATAAAACCTATTTACAGAGACCTGGCAAATCCGGAATTACTGTAGAAGTGTCTGCATGATCAGACTCAAAATCCCAATGAGTCGTTCAAGTATCTTATATGGACTCGCTTACCAAAAATGTTTTTGTTGGAATGAAGACACTAAAGTGAGGGGTCAATGATGCTGTAATTGCTTTTGCCGGCCGGAGTGGCCGAGCGGTTAAAGGCGCTACAGTCTGGAACCGCACGACCGCTACGGTCGCAGGTTCGAATCCTGCCTCGGGCATGGATGTGTGTGATGTCCTTAGGTTAGTTAGGTTTAAGTAGTTCTAAGTTCTAGGGGACTTATGACCACAGCAGTTGAGTCCCATAGTGCTCAGAGCCATTTTTTGTAATTGCTTTTAATAATGGCAACATTGGTAGAGTGAAAGTGCTACAGCATATGGGAATTAATCCTGGAGGAAACAGCATCAGAGAACTTGAACGGATGGACGAGGTTCACATTGATAAAGCAGAGTATGCAGCACAGTTGGCCGCTAAGGAGTGCAGAAAGAAGAAAAAAACTTAGAAAAAGATCAAGAGGATGACGCAGAATGATGGACAGTTCTTCTGAGTGACTAATAATAAAAGATTAAGCATATATTTAGTGAGTTACAGACTTTTGAAAGTTTAGAAGCCGTTCCTGAAAATTTACATTTTCCTTTGCATTTTTCCCTAAATCTCATAACACTTCGAGCAGAGTTTTCAAAATTTTAGAGAATAATAAAATTCTTATCCTGAGTCTACGTAACTAAAACAAGAGAATAATGTTATGGATAATTAAAATTATTTAGGATAACGTACAAAAAAAAGTACACAAAATTTTAACATTATCATTAGAAAATTGTAATCCTGGCAGCAGTGGCTGAAATGCAATTATTGTAGTTCAGTAGATTCAGAACATACAGTTTAATGTCCGGTAAATGTTTCATGTCAATGGCTATAGTGATTCCTGAAATACAGAGAAGCCATGTCACTAAATTTAACATTGTCAGGATACGGCGTCCTCTTGGGTAAAATATTCCGGAGGTACAATAGTCCCCCATTCGGATCTCCGGGCGGGGACTACTCAAGAGGACGTCGTTATCAAGAGAAAGAAAACTGGCGTTCTACGGATCGGAGCGGGGAATGTCAGATCCCTTAATCTGGCAGGTAGGTTAGAAAATTTAAAAAGGGAAATGGATAGGTTGAAGTTAGATATAGTGGGAATTAGTGAAGTTCGGTGGCAGGAGGAACAAGACTTTTGATCAGGTGAATACAGGGTTATAAATACAAAATCAAATAGGGGTAATGCAGGAGTAGGTTTAATAATGAATAAAAATAATAGGAGTGCGGATAAGCTACTACAAACAGCATAGTGAACGCATTATTGTGGCCAAGATAGACCCGAAGCCCACGCCTACTACAATAGTACAAGTTTATATGCCAACTAGCTCTGCAGATGATGAAGAAATTGATGAAATGTATGATGACATAAAAGAAATTATTCAGGTAGTGAAGGGAGACAAAAATTTAATAGTCATGTGTGAATGGAATTCGAGAGTAGGAAAAGGGAGAGAAGGAAACATAGTGGTTGAATATGGATTGGGGGAGAGAAATGAAAGATGAAGCCGCCTGGTAGAATTTTGCACAGAGCATAACTTAATCATAGCTAACACTTGGTTCAAGAATCAAAAATGAAGATTGTATACATGGAAGAATCTTGGAGATACTAGAAGGTATCAGATAGATTATGTAATGGTAAGAAAGAGATTTAGGAACCAGGTTTTAAATTGTAAGACATTTCCAGGGGTAGATGTGGACTCTGACCACAATCTATTGGTTATGAACTGTAGATTAAAACTGAAGAAACTGCAAAGAGGTGAGAATTTAAGGAGATGGAACCTGGATAAACGGACTAAACCAGAGGTTGTAGGAGTTTCAGGGAGAGCATAAGGAAACAATTGACAGGAATGGGGGAAGAAATACAGTAGAAGAAGAATGGGTAGCTCTGTGGGATGAAGTAGTGAAGGCAGCAGACGATCAAGTAGGTACAAAGACGAGGCCTAGTAGAAATCCTTGGGTAACAGAAAAAATACTGAATTTAATTGATGAAAGGAGAATATATAAAAATGCAGTAAATGAAGCAAAAAAAAAAGGAATACAAACGTCTCAAAAATGAGATCGACAGGAAGTGCAAAATCGCTAAGCAGGGATGGCTAGAGGGCAAATGTAAGGATGTAGAAGCTTATCTCACTAGGGGTAAGATAGATACTGCATACAGTAAAATTAAAGAGACATTTGGAGGAAAGAGAACCACTTGTATGAATACCAAGAGCTCAGATGGAAACCCAGTTCTAAGCAAAGAAGGGAAAGCAGAAAGGTGGAAGGAGTATATAGAGGGTCTATACAAGGGCGATGTACTTGAGGACAATATTATGGAAATGGATGTAGATGAAAATGAAATGGGAGATACGATACTGCGTGAAGAGTTTGACAGAGCAGTGAAAGACAAGGCCCCAGGAATAGACAATATTCCATTGGAACTACTGACGGCCTTGGGAGAGCCAGTCCTGACAAAACTCTACCATCTGGTGAGCAAGATGTATGAGACAGGCGAAATACCCTCAGACTTCAAGAAGAATATAATAATTCCAATCCTAATGAAAGCAGGTGTTGACAAATGTGAAAATTACCGAACTATCAGTTTCATAAGTCACAGCTGCAAAATACTAACGCGAATACTTTACAGGCGAATGGAAAAACTGGTAGAAGCCGACCTCGGCGAAGATCAGTTTTGATTCCGCAGAAATGTTGGAACACGTGAGGCAATACTGACCCTACGACTTATCTTAGAAAATAGATTAAGGAAAGGCAAACCTACATTTCTAGCACTTGGAGAAGGCTTTTGACAATGTTGACTGGAATACTCTCTTTCAAATTCTGAAGGTGGCAGAGGTAAAATACAGGAAGCGAAAGGGTATTTACAATTTGTACAGAAACCAGATGGCCGTTATAAGAGGCGAGGGGCATGAAACGGAAGCAGCGATTGGGAAGGGGGTGAGACAGCGTTATAGCCTGTCTGCGATGTTATTCAATCTGTATATTGCAAAACGAGGATAATGGAATGTAGTCGAATTAAGTCGGGTGATGCTGAGGGAATTAGATTAGGAAATGAGACACTTAAAGTAGGAAAGGAGTTTTGCTATTTGCGGAGCAAAATAACTGATGATGGTCGAAGTAGAGAGGATATAAAATGTAGACTGGCAATGGCAAGGAAAGCGATTCTGAAGAAGAGAAATTTGTTAACATCGAGTATAGATTTAAATGTCAGGAGGTCGTTTCTGAAAGTATTTGTATGGAGTGTAGCCATGTATGGAAGTGAAACGTGGACGATAAATAGTATGGACAAGAGGAGAATAGAAGCTTCCGAAATGTGGTGCTACAGAAGAATGCTGAAGATTAAATGGGTAGATCACATAACTAATGAGGAGGTATTGAATAGACTTGGGGAGAAGAGGAGTTTGTGGCACAACTTGACAAGAAGAAGGGACCGGTTGGTAGGCCATGTTCTGAGGCATCAAGGTATCACCAATTTAGCATTGGAGGGCAGCGTGGAGCGTAAAAATCATAGAGGGAGACCAACAGATGAATACACAAAGCAGATTCAGAAGGATGTAGGTTGCAGTAAGTACTGGGAGATGAAGAAGCTTGCACAGGATAGAGTAGCATGGAGAGCTGCATCAAACCAGTCTCAGGACTGAAGACAACAACAGCAACAAAGGGATAGGGAGTTCCAACTCGCCTTAAATGTTGTCTAAGTGACCTCGAATATAACACACAGCCACTGGTCTCAGCTGCCACATCAGTTAAAGCCACGAAACTGCTGGTCCAGACGTCGTCGAACTAACCGTTACTTGTGTTCCTACCAACAACTGACTGAAGAGGGCTGTGCGATCCTGTTTGCTCTCGCCGGGCCATTGACACCCTGAATGCCCTTGTACTTGGCTCTCCTGAATCCATAAATTTCATATTCAGAAGACAGGCGTGCGGCCACGACTAATAAGAGCAGCAGCATGGCGGACCGATAAACCGCGGTATCGACAGCCTGGGGTCCTCCCGCTGGCGAATGACGACACGTGCCGGTAGACATTTCTCCTTCTTAAAGATATTCTAATGAAACGTACTAAGTGATTCAGACGGTCTCATTCTTCATTATAATTCAATGATGACAGTTCCTAGAAACGTACTGGGCGTTAGGGATGTAAGTGCATTTACTGTGATAATTGGTACCTCCACTTCAATATGTTAGTTGTTGTTTCCCTGCGTCTAACAATCTTGCTACAGGCACAACACATTAGTTAGTGTTTGAAATTTACTGCACCGACGTAATTGCAGCACCAAGCTAACAACTCCTGTCGATATGGACTAACTGTTTCGTGTACACACTTCAGCTCTTAACCTACTGCCCAGGGGTAACAATCATTAATGGTAGAACAGACAGCACACGGAATCAGCATCTCTGATATATATTACGTAAAGTGTTAGTGCAAGGAGGAGGCAGAAAGGAGACGGACGGAATCGATGACGCCAGCTGAATCGGGACTCCAGGTGGGGCCAGCGACAACGAGTAAAAATGTGTCCCGGACCGGGATTCGAACCCACACTCCCACCTAACACTCCCTGTCCGTGTCCCTTTCGTTCGTTTTCTGTGATCCTCGCAGGAGGTTGAACGTGATTATGCATTCGCTGATGAAGGTGGTATATTAACTGCCCACCGAGACGGATCAATTGTATGAATTCGTGGTGCCTGTTCCTTCGGACATGGCTAGCGTTAGCATCTTTTATTAGTTATCAGAGGCAAAAGATTGCGAGCTAGTCGCCCAATCGTGTCTCCGATTGGGTACTGTCAATGCGGAGGTGACGACGACAAGAGGACTAAATAACCAATGAAAGATTAACGTTCTACGTGCCGTGGGGTGGAATTTCGGATATTTGAACGTCGTATGGAAGCTAGAAAACCCGGAAAGTAAAATTCAGAGGCTCAGTCTAGATATAGTGGGGATTAGTGAAGTGAACACGAAAGAACACAACGATTTCTGGTCAGATGTAGGGTAACATCGACAGCAGAAGAAAATGGAACAGCAGGAGTAGGATTCATTATGAATAGGAAGGTAGACCAGAGAGTCAACCGTTCAGTGATAGACTGGTTTTCATAAGAACCGACAGGAAACCAACACCGACAACAATATTTTAGTTAATCACGCCAGTGTCGCAAGGAGATGATGAAGAGATGCTGAATGTATATGAGTATACTGAAAGGATAATCAGTACTTAAAGGGAGTTAAAACTGTAATAGACATGGGAGGTTGGAATCGGGTTGTACTGGAAGGTGCGGAAGGAAGGGTTACGGGAGAGAGGAGAAATACCAATCGAGTTCCGCCATAAATACCAGCTAGTAACAGCGAACACTCTTTTTAATAATCACAAATGGTGGGAGTATATTTGGAAAGGGCCGGGGGGCAAGGAAAGATTCTAGTACACATCATGCTCAGGTAGAGATACCGAAGTAAGATATTGGACTGTATGAAGTACTCAGGAGCAGAAACAGCTTCAGATCACATTTTAGACATGATGAAGAACAGAATGAAGAGATTAGTCAGGAAGAAACAATGCTCAAAGACGGTGGTAGCACTAACAAATGGAAGGCTATACATACTGTGATAATGAATAGCTCAGTAGGCAGTTCAGTTGAGAAGGAATTGACATCTCTAGAAACATGGATAAGGAACAAATACTTAATCGATCGACGTAATGGTTCTGAGCACTATGCGACTTAACTTCTGAGGTCATGAGTCGCCTAGAACTTAGAACTAATTAAACCTACCTAACCTAAGGATATCACACACATCCATGCCCGAGGCAGGATTCGAACCTGCAACCGTAGCGGTCGCTCGGCTCCAGACTGTAGCGCCTAGAACCGCACGGCCACGCCGGCCGGCGATCGACATAAACGGAAATATAAGAATGTGCAGGGAAATTCAGGAACGCAGCGATAGAAATGCATAGGAAGTGTATGGAAGCTAAGGAGAAATGGCTGCATGAAAAATGTGAAGAAATCGAAAAAGAAGTGACTGTCGGATGGAATGACCCAGTAGAATAGAAAGGAGAGTCAAAACAAACTTCGGTGGATTTGAAAACAAGGGTGGTAACATTAAGAGTGCAATGAGAATTCCACTGATGAGAATTCCACTGTAAAATGCAGAGGAAAGAGCGGACAGGCTCAGAAAGTACAATGAAAGCCTCTATGAGGCTTTGAGATGAAAAGGCTGGCACAGGAAAGAAATTCGTAACGGGACACATCAAACCAGTCGGAAGACTGGTGACACAAAAAGGATTGAACTATTAATTAATTACATGATAGAAGAAGATAGAGCGACAAAGAGGAGACAGGTAATCCAGTATTAGAAACAGAACGTAAATGGGTTTTGGAAAACTTCAGATGAAATAAGGTAGAAAGGACAGATAACATTCCATTGGAATTTTTAAAATCATTTGGGAATGTGGAAACAAAGCGACAATTCACGTTGGTTTGTGGAGTGTCTGCGACTGGTGTATACCATCAGACATTCGTAATAACATCATCCATACAATTCCGTAGACATCAAGAGCCTAAGGTGCGAGATTTATAGCACAATCAGCTTAACAGTTCATGCATCTAAGCAACTGACAAGAATAATGTAGAGGAGAACGAAAAAGAAAATTGAGGACCCGCTAGATGGGGATTAGTTTGGATTTAGGAAAACTAAAGGCCAGACAGGCAGTTCTGACGTGTTGATAATGGAAACAAGACGAAAGGAAAAATCAGACACGTTCATAAGATTTGTCAACCTGGAAAAAGCGTTAGACATAGTAAAATGGTGCAACAAGTTAGAAAAATGGGGTAAACTATAGAGAAAGACGGGCAATACACAATACTCACAATAACCAAAAGGGAGCAGTATGAGTGGAAAACCAAGAATGAAGTGCCTCGTTATAAAAAGGGTGTAGGACTGGGATGTAGTCTTTCCATCCTATCATTCAGACTGTACACCGAAGAAGCAATGACGGAAGTAAAAGAAAAATTGAAGAGTGGGATGAAAATTCAGGGTGAAAGAATATCAATAAGATTCGCGCTGGCAGCGGTGGACGAGAGGTTCTACACGCTTCAGTCCGGAACCGCGCGACTGCTACGGTCGCAGGTTCGAATCCTACCTCGGGACTGGATGAGAGTGATGTCCTTAGGTTAGTTAGGTTTAAGTAGTTCTAAGTTCTAAGGGAATGATGACCTCAGATGTTAAGCCCCATAGTGCTCAGAGTCATTTGAACCATTTTTTTTATAAGATTCGCTGTTGATTTTTGCTATCGACAGTGAGAGTGAAGAATTACAGGAGCTGTTGAATGGAATGAACAGTCGAAAGAGTACAAAATATGAATTGAGAGTACATCGAAAAAAGAGTAAAGGGTATGAAGAAGGAGAAGTAGGAGAAATGAGAATAGTCCGACAAATTATTGAGGTAGTAGGTTGCAATTGCTACTTTGAGATGAAAATGCTGGCGCAGAAGTGAAA
Organism: Schistocerca cancellata; assembly: GCF_023864275.1. NCBI lineage: Eukaryota > Metazoa > Arthropoda > Insecta > Orthoptera > Acrididae > Schistocerca > Schistocerca cancellata. The sequence continues at coordinate 114,347,241 of NC_064627.1, read as the reverse complement.
TTCGTGACGGGGCACATCACACCAGCCGAAGACTGATGACACAAAAAGGCTTGAATTATTAAATACGTTTTCCGGATAGTGAAAACAGTGCGTCTAGTACCTAGGAGAAAGAGAGCTGTCACTATAGTGCATTACAGTGCATTTAGTACGACATGCTAGAAAAGAGAGAGTTTCATTACAGTGGATTATGTATTACTTTTTCACCCACGTTACTTCGTCCATTATCAGTTCATCCTCCAGTCTGTAGGTCTCAATACAAATCGAGGCATGGGGGAGACACGAAAATAAAAGAGAAGTACAAAACCCTTTTAGAAACTCCAGTCGACTATTAAGCACAACTTGCTAGCAAGTACAGGAGCAAAGCGAGTCAGAGATACTACGATGTGCCGAGACGATTTCACAGGATTCCTGCTCAATGAGTGAAGTCCGATTCAAATTAAGAAAAAAGTCAGACATCTCATTGCCGCGAGGCAGGACGCCAAAAACTCATCAGCCGAAGACGGAAAGCCCTCACTCGGAAAGCGTCGCACTGCGTCCTCGACACTTTCCCTTCCCGCGACCGTCGATATTGCCGGCCTGCTTATAATCTCCTTAGACATCTCATTAGGACTAGTGCGGAGAGCCAGAACATTCCTCGTTAATTCCGCGCAAAACCACGAACTTTTTCCCCTTTGTCTTGGTCGGGACCTGCCTGACAACTGAGAGAGGAGGAAGAGAGACGGGGAAAGGAGAAGGGGAAGGGAGGAGCAGAGAGGGTGGGTCAGTGGCCTTCCGCACTCTCAACGCCAGTAGAGAGGGCGGTTATAACAAATTTCGTTCAATACGACGACCGGGTGCAAGCCCGAAATTTGTTTGAACAGTCAATTCGCCGGGAAAATTTTAAAATTCACAGGGCGGTTATAGTTGAAACTACCGGTTTTACGTTACGTGGTTTGTTTTTTAAGCGCCAATTTAACCCAAATACAGGGTTATTACAAATGATTGAAACAATTTCACAGCTCTACAATAACTTTATTATTTGAGATATTTTCAAAATGCTTTGCACACACATACAAAAACTCAAAAAGTTTTTTTAGGCATTCACAAATGTTCGATATGTGCCCCTTTAGTGATTCGGCAGACATCAAGCCGATAATCAAGTTCCTCCCACACTCGGCGCAGCATGTCCCATCAATGAGTTCGAAAGCATCGTTGATGCGAGCTCGCAGTTCTGGCACGTTTCTTGGTAGAGGAGGTTTAAACACTGAATCTTTCACATAACCCCACAGAAAGAAATCGCATGGGGTTAAGTCGGGAGAGCGTGGAGGCCATCACATGAATTGCTGATCATGATCTCCACCACGACCGATCCATCGGTTTTCCAATCTCCTGTTTAAGAAATGCCGAAAATCATGATGGAAGTGCGGTGGAGCACAATCCTGTTGAAAGATGAAGTCGGCGCTGTCGGTCTCCAGTTGTGGCATGAGCCAATTTTCCGCGGGCTACGCGTGAAACTTGCCCGCACGCGTTCAACCGTTTCTCCGCTCACTGTAGGCCGACTCGTACGGTAGAAACCTGAAGTGCGGCTTCAGCCGAACAAAACTTAATGAGTTTTTCTACGTATCTGTAGTGTGTCGTGACCATATGTCAATGAATGGAGCTACAGTGAATTTATGAAATCGCTTTAATCATTTGTAATAGCCCTGTATTAAAATCGCTCAAAATAACCGGTTTCTGGAGGAACAGGTTTTCCGTTTTTAGTTCCTGTTATTTCCTGTAATAAACGTAGACGTCGAATAAAGTTTGAAAACTTTGACCCACTCAGTTTCAAGATACATAGAAACAATATATTAAATTAAACAGGCAAATAAAAGAAACAGGACCAGCCATACCTCTGAGGATGTCCAACGTAGTGTTGGACGAAACGTTAGGAATAGAAGAATTCCATGGACCACGGCCATGTAACCCGGAAGAATTATTAACAACAGTACCATCCGGTCGTGAAAACCTTCATTGTATGAAATACATCTACATCTGCACGATTAATCTGCAATTCACATTTAAGTGCTTGGCAGGGGTTTCATCGAACCACAATCATACTATCTCTCTACCATTCCACTCCCGAACAGCGCGCGGGAAAAACGAACACCTAAACCTTTCTGTTCGAGCTCTGATTTCTCTTATTTTATTTTGATGATCATTCCTACCCACGTAGGTTGGGCTCAACAAAATATTTTCGCATTCGTAAGAGAAAGTTGGTGACCGAAATTTCGTAAATAGATCTCGCCGCGACGAAAAACGTCTTTGCTTTAATGACTTCCAACCCAACTCGCGTATCATACCTGCCACACTCTCTTCCCTATTACGTGATAATACTAAACGAGCTGTCCTTTTTTTGCACCATTCGATGTCCTCCGTCAATCCCACCTGGTAAGGATCCCACACCGCGCAGCAATATTCGAACAGAGGACGAACGAGTGTAGTGTAAGCTGTCTCTTTAGTGGACTTGTTGCATCTTCTAAGTGTCCTGCCAATGAAAAGCAACCTTTGGCTCGCCTTCCCCACAATATTATCTATGTGGTCTTTCCAACTGAAGTTGTTCGTAATTTTTACACCCAGGTACTTAGTTGAATTGACAGCCTTGAGAATTGTACTATTTATCGAGTAATCTAATTCCAACGGATTTCTTTTGGAACTCAATGTGGATCACCTCAAACATATCGTTATTTATCGTCAACTGTCACCTGCCACACCATACAGTAATCTTTTCTAAATAGCTTTGCAACTGATACTGGTCTTCGGATGACCTTACTAGACGGTAAATTACAGCATCATCTGCGAACAACCTAAGAGAACGGCTCAGAATTTCACCCTGGTCATTTATATAGATCACGAACAGCAGAGGTCCCAGGAAGCTTCCCTGGGGAACACCTGATATCATTTCAGCTTTACTCGATGATTTGCCGTTTATTACTACGAACTGCGACCTTCCTGACAGGAAATCACGAATACAGTCGCACAACTGAGACGATACCCCATATGCCCGCAGCTTAATTAGAAGCCGCTTGTGAGGAATGGTGTCAAAAGCTTTCCGGAAATCTAGAAATACGGAATCAACTTGAGATCCCCTGTCGATAGCGGCCATTACTTCGTGCGAATAAAGAGCTAGCTGCGTTGCACAAGAACGATGTTTTCTGAAACCATGCTGAATAGGTACCAATAGATCGTTCCCTTCGAGGTGATCATAATGTTTGAATACAGTACATGCTCCAAAACCCGACTGCAAACCGACGTCAATGATATAGGTCTGTAGTTCGATGGATTACTCCTACTACCCTTCTTAAACACTGGTGCGACCTGCGCAATTTTCCAATCTGTAGGTACAGATCTATCTGTGAGCGAGCGGTTGTATATGATTGCTAAGTAGGGTGCTATTGTATCAGCGTAGTTTGAAAGGAACCTAATCGGTATACAATCTGGACCTGAAGACTTGCCCGTATCAAGCGATTTGAGTTGCTTCGCAACCCCTAAGGTATCTACTTCTAAGAAACTCATGCTAGCATCTGTTCGTGTTTCAAATTCTGGAATATTCCAATCGTCTTCCCCGGTGAAGGAATTTCGGAAAACTGCGTTCAATAACTCCGCTTTAGAGGCACAGTCGTCGGTAACAGTACCATCGGCACTGCGCAGCGAAGGTATTGACTGCGTCTTGCCGCTTGTGTACTTTACATACGACCAGAATTTCTTCGGATTTTCTACCAAATTTCGAGACAATGTTTCGTTGTGGAACCTATTAAAGGCATCTCGCATTGAAGTCCGTGCCAAATATCGTGCGTCTGTAAATTTTAGCCAATCTTCGGGATTTCGCGTTCTTCTGAACTTCGCATGCTTTTTCCGTTGCCTCTGCAACAGCGTTCGGACCTGTTTTATGTACCATGGGGGATCAGTTCCATCGCTAACCAGTTTATGAGGTATGAACCTCTCAACTGCTATTGCTACCATATCTTTGAATTTGAGCCACATCTCGTCTACATTTGCATAATCAGTTCGGAAGGAATGGAGATTGTGTCTTAGGAAGGCTTCTAGTGACACTTTATCCGCTTTTTTAAATAAATTTATCTTGTGTTTGTTTCTGATGGATTTGGAAGAAACGGTATTGAGCCTAGCTACAACGACCTTGTGGTCTCTAATCCCTGTATCAGTCATGATGCTCCTATTAGCTCTGGATTGTTTGTGGCTAAAAGGTCAAATGTGTTTTCGCAACCATTTACAATTCGCATGGGTTCGTGGACTAACTGCTCGAAATAATTTTCGGAGAAAGCATTTAGGACAATCTCGGAATATGTTTTCCGCCTACAACCGGTTTTGAACAAGTCTTTTTGCCAACATATCGGGGGAAGGTTGAAGTCCCCACCAACTATAACCGTATGAGTGGGGTATTTATTTGTTACGAGACTCAAATTTTCTCTGAAGTGTTCAGCAACTATATCATCGGAGCTGGGGGCCAGTAGAAGGAGCCACTTATTAACTTAGTTCGGCTGTTAAGTATAACCTCCACCCATACCACGGAGTATCTACTTCGACTTCACTACAAGATAAACCACTACTGACAGACACAAACACTCCAGCACCAATTCTGCCTATTCTATCTTTCCTGAACACATTCTGAGACTTCGTAAAAATTTCTGCAGAACTTATTTCAGGCGTTAGCCAGCTTTCTGTACCTACAACGATTTCAGCTTCTGTGCTTTCTATTAGCGCTTGAAGCTCAGGGACTTTTCCAGCACAACTACAACAATTTACAACTACAATTCCGACTGTTCCTTGATCCAGGCACGTCCTGTATTTGCCATGCACCCTTTGAGATTGCAGCCCACCCCGTACTTTCCCGAGGCCTTCTAACCTAAAAATCCGCCCAGTCCACGCCACACAGCCTCCGCTACCCGTGTAGCCGCCAGCTGAGTGTAGTGAACTCCTGACCTATTCAGCGGAACCCGAAACCCCATCACCCTATGGCGCAAGTCAAGGAATCCGCAGCCAACACGGTCGCAAAACCGTCTGAGCCTCTGATTCAGACCCTCCAACCGGCTCTGCACCAAAGGTCCGCAGTCGGTTCTGTCAACGATGCTGCAGATGGTGAGCTCTGCCTTCATCTCGCAAGCAAGACCGGCAGCCTTCACCAAATCAGATAGCCGCTGGAATCCAGAGAGAATTTCCTCAGATCCAAAGCGACACACGTCATTAGTGCCGACATGTGCCACCACCTGCAGCTGGCTGCACCCTGTGCTCTTCATGGCATCCGGAACGACCCTTTCCAGATCAGGAATGACTCCACCCGGAATGCACACGGAGTGCATACTGTATTTCTAGTGCGTACACCATTCACTGCTTTTCTCGAAAAGTGATAAATGGTTGACTATTAAGAAAAAATCACCAGTATTCTCCTATTGATTTCAATTTCTTGAAACGCTGCTCAAAAATCGTGTCGTACCACTATTTGGACAATACAAATAGTCAGAATTAAACGGTGAAAACTGAGGTCGTAGGCTCTATTGTTTGCGTTAACTTGTCCGTTTCCAACCGCTACAAGCGTATGCATGTTATTTGGACACAGACAGCAGATCAGCGACTTTCTGTTTCCGTTGTAAACACTGAATTAACGGGCACGTTTTACGTTTTCTCCTTATACAATGAAGCGCCAAAGAAACGGGTAAAGGCATCTGTATTCAAACACAGAGGTATGTATTCAAAGAGGCAGAGTACGGTGCTGCGGTCGACAACGCCTATAAAAGACAACAGGCATCTGGCGCAGTTGTTAGATAGGTTACTGCAGCTACAATGGCAGGTTATCAAGATTTAAGTGAATTTGAACATGGCGTTACAGTCGGCGCATGAGCGAAGGGACACAGCATCTCCGAGGTAGCGATGAAATGGGGATTTTCCCGTACAACCATTTCACGAGTGTGCCGTGAATATCAGGAGTGCGGTAAAACATCAAATCTCCGACATCACTGCTGCCGGAAAAATATCGTGCAAGAAAGGGACCAACGACGACTGAAGAGAATCGTTCAACGCAACAGAAGTGCGATCCTTCCGCAAATTCTGCAGATTTCAATGCTGCGCCATCAATAAGTGTCATCGTGCGAACCATTCAACGAAACATCATCGATATCGGCTTTCGGAACCGAACGCCCTCTCGTGTACCCTTGATGGCTGGACGACGCAAAGATTTACGCCTCGCCTGGGCCCGTCAACACCGACATTGGACTGTTGATGACTGTAAACATGTTTCCTGGTCGGACGAGTATCGTTTCAAATTGTATCCTGCGGATGAGTGTGTATAGGCGTGGAGGCGACCTCATGAATCCACTGCCCATACATGTTAGCAGGAGTTCTTCAAACTAGTGGAGGCTCTTTAATGGTGTGGGGCGTGTGCAGGTGGAGTGATACGGGATCCTTGATATGTCTAATATGACTTGGACAGGTGGCACTTACATAAGCATCGTGTCTGATCACCTGCATCCATTCATGCCAACAGTGCATTCCGTCGAAGTTGGGCAATTCCGGCAGCACAACGCGACACCCCCTCATGTCCACAATTGCTGCAGAGTGGCTCCAGGAACACTCTTCTGAGTTTCAACACTTCCGCTGGCCACTAAACTCCCCAGACATGAACATTATTGAGCTTATCTGGGATGCCTTGCAACGTACTATTCAGAAGAGATATCCACCCCTCGTACTCTTACTGGTTTGTGGACAGCCCTGCAGGATTCATGGCGTTGGTTCCCTCCAGCACTACTTCAGACATTAGTCGAATCCATAACGCGTCGTGTTGCGGCAGTTCTGCCTGCTCGCGGGGGTCGTAGACGAGATTAGGCATGTGTTCTAGTTTCTTTGGTTTCTAAATGTATTATGTCACAAGTCATTTGTTCGTTTTCTCGTTTTTAACCTTTTAAGGCTAATGGAGCGTTGTACTTCTCTGGTACCACACTTTGTGATCTTCCAGACCAGGGATGGTACCATTCTGTAATACAACTGGTGTTCGACGCCGACAATGAGAAACTGTGGTACAGACGAGATGAGGCAATGTTTCCAGGAGGTGAGAACCAACAGCCATAAAGTATTCCCGCGTCGTGTCATCCAGATTTAGGTTTTCCGTGATTTCCCTTAATCGCTCCAAGCAAATGCCGGGATGGGTCCTTTGGCAGGGCACGGTCGACTTCCCTCCCAGTCGTTCTTTAATCCGTTGAGACTGATGACCTCGCTGTTTGGTCACTTCCCCCAAAAAACCCAAACCCCATAAAGTATTTTATGAAATGCATTTTAACCGTCCGCTATTTATTTGTCCAATTAGTCATCTGCCAGTTTCGGTTATTAACCATCGTCCAGGATGTAGGATACAACATGTTAGTTAGGATGATTTTAATTGATCTGTTGTACCTTACATCCTGGATGATGGTTAATAACTGAAACGGGTAGATGACTAATGAGACAAATAAACATCTCATGGTTAAAATGCGTTTTATAAAAAGAGATGGGGTAATCTTGCACACTGCTTGTACACGCGTACCGTCTAATACAGGGGCGGGCAAACGTTGCACGCGGCTCACGAGCGCACAGCGCTGCACGTGTGCTGCTCGCGTGCAGGCGTCGACCGGCGCTGTGGCGACAGCCGACAGGTTGCGGCAGTGTAGTGCCAGGCTAAGCTACGGACGTTGATGCGAAGCGAGCACTATGTAGTGAACGTTGTATTTCGAGAAACGGAGAAGTGGAGATTTGCTATCTTTTAAAAAGTAATGGGAGAATCATTTTTTCTTTGTGCAAAAACGTTAAAATTCGAAATGTTTAATAAGTGGCAGTATTCTCGCTGGTCAACGGAAGGCCATTATAATAAATTTCACAAGGACGAGTACAATTTATTGTCGGATTCTGAGCGGATTGGGAATTGACTGAGCTTAAGAAGAGCGATCTGACGATACCAGATGAATCTGTCGTAGTTGGCCGGCCGGAGTGGCCGAGCGGTTCTAGGCACTACAGTCTGGAACCGCGCGACCGCTATGGTCGCAGGTTCGAATCCTGCCTCGGGCATGGATGTGTGTGATGTCCTTAGGTTAGTTAGGTTTAAGTAGTTCTAAGTTCTAGGGGACTGATGACCACAGCTCCCATAGTGCTCAGAGCCATTTGAATTTATCGTAGTTGCTGTTGTCACGAGAGATCTGCGACTTTCTCTCGTCATGTCTCTCATCTAACTGATTTAACATTTTATGGAGCACTGTTTTCAAGTTTTCAGGACGACAACAATAATAGCCCAGCGGTATGTGCAAGTTATAAGACTGCGCTTAATATAGCGAGAGCTGGAAAACCATTTGCTGAATTAATAAGTCTCGGTTAAGAGCAAACATCAGTGATGAAAATTTACGTAACTGTGTTTGTCTGTATGTAGAAATTTTGTTCCAGATATTAAACGTGTCGTAAACTCCACCTGTGATAATTAAATAAAACGTATCGTAGGTAATAGGTACTCTTTCAAACCATGATTTCTTTCAAGCACTCCTTCTAACCTTATTCATTCACTCAATAAAGCAAGCTAGGAAACAAAACGCATTACAGCGGAAGGAGCGGACAGACGGTATGGTGGGGATGGGAGATAAGCGGGTGGCCAGCTTGCCCCTGTGTGCACGCGGAACACCTGTTAACTGCACGCGTGCAAGTGCACCGCACATGTGCAGGATTCCTGCCCGCCCCTGGTCTAATAGATCACGCCACACGGTAACAGGTGCATTATTGTCTGAGCAATTCGGTACCAATTCTCATGCCACGTGTCTGTTCGTCGTTTCTGTTGGCATTGCCATTACAAAGGCACTTCTTTTCTCATTTTTTTATATTAACGCAGTATCTAAAAGAAATCCACATTTTACAGTTAAAGAAAAGGTTAATTTAAAAGCGAAATAAATAGCATTGCTGCAATGACAAAATGATTTTTTTTACCTCGTTATTAGTAAAAAGTAAAAACACTTGTTGTAACTGAGACCAAACAAGTAACGAAGAGTACCCGCTATTGAGAACTAAAATACCGGTATCGGTCTTAACCGGCCGGTCTCCTCCATTCCTGAACGCCAGTGGCTGGAGACTCTGTCTCGGCTGCTCGCCCCAGTGCCATCGCGCTCACTTCAAAAATTAAGGAGCGGCGGGCGGGCTTTTTGAGACGTGCCCGCGCCGAGTGCAGCGGCGAGCGAGTAATTTAGCCCCACTGGGGCGGCGGTCGGCTGTGCTTCGCATACTGAGCACCGCTCTCCCGCGGGCCACTCCCCTTTTGTCTGCGACGTCACAGCCGCCGCCGTAACACGCGCACGCTATCACGCCGTTTGCTTGCCATGCGATGCTCTGTTCACTCCCCCAGTCGCCCCGCCTCTGAGATAAGGCGCCTGCTGCCTTTTTTCCCTTCCGTGTTCCACCATTTGGCATGCATATGTGTTATTCAGACTGCTTGTACATCCACCTCTCCGTCTGTGGCTAGCAGTTTGCACGTATGCGGTTATCCGAGGATATACAGGGTGTTTCAAAAATGACCGGTATATTTGAAACGGCAATACAAACTAAACGAGCAGCGATAGAAATACACCGTTTGTTGCAATATGCTTGGGACAACAGTACATTTTCAGGCAGACAAACTTTCGAAATTACATTAGTTACAATTGTCAACAACAGATGGCGCTGCGGTCTGGGAAACTCTATAGAACGATATTTTCCACATGTCCACCATGCGTAGCAATAATATGGCGTAGTCTCTGAATGAAATTACCCGAAACCTTTGACAACGTGTCTGGCGGAATGGCTTCACATGCAGATGAAATGTACTGCTTCAGCTGTTCGATTGTTTCTGGATTCTGGCGGTACACCTGGTCTTTCAAGTGTCCCCACAGAAAGAAGTCACAGGGGTTCATGTCTGGCGAATAGGGAGGCCAATCCACGCCGCCTCCTGTATGTTTCGGATAGCCCAAAGCAATCACACGATCATCGAAATATTCATTCAGGAAATTAAAGACGTCGGCCGTGCGATGTGGCCGGGCACCATCTTGCATAAACCACGAGGCGTTCGCAGTGTCGTCTAAGGCAGTTTGTACCGCCACAAATTCACGAAGAATGTCCAGATAGCGAGATGCAGTAATCGTTTCGGATCTGAAAAATGGGCCAATAATTCCTTTGGAAGAAATGGCGGCCCAGACCAGTACTTTTTGAGGATGCAGAGACGATGGGACTGCAACATGGGGCTTTTCGGTTCCCCATATGCGCCAGTTGTTTATTGACGAAGCCGTCCAGGTAAAAATAAGCTTCGTCAGTAAACCAAATGTTGCCCACATGCATATCGCCGTCATCAATCCTGTGCACTATATCGTTAGCGAATGTCTCTCGTGCAGCAATGGTAGCGGCGCTGAGGGGTTGCCGCGTTTGAATTTTGTATGGATAGAGGTGTAAACTCTGGCGCATGAGACGATACGTGGACGTTGGCGTCATTTGGACCGCAGCTGCAACACGGCGAACGGAAACCCGAGGCCGCTGTTGGATCACCTGCTGCACTAGCTGCGTGTTGGCCTCTGTGGTTGCCGTACGCGGTCGCCCTACCTTTCCAGCACGTTCATCCGTCACGTTCCCAGTCCGTTGAAATTTTTCAAACAGATCCTTTATTCTATCGCTTTTCGGTCCTTTGGTTACATTAAACCTCCGTTGAAAACTTCGTCTTGTTGCAACAACACTGTGTTCTAGTCGGTGGAATTCCAACACCAGAAAAATCCTCTGTTCTAAGGAATAAACCATGTTGTCCACAGCACACTTGCACGTTGTGAACAGCACATGCTTACAGCAGAAAGACGACGTACAGAATGGCGCACCCACAGACTGCTTTGTCTTCTATATCTTTCACATCACTTGCAGCGCCATCTGTTGTTGAAAATTGTAACTACTGCAATTTCGAAAGTTTGTCCGCCTGAAAATGTACTGTTGTCCCAAGCATATTTCAACAAACGGTGTATTTCTATCGCTGCTCGTTTAGTTTGTATTGCCGTTTCAAATATACCGGTCATTTTTGAAACACCCTGTATTTACGTGTGTTTCTACACTTTGCAAGCCACTTTGCGGTCTGCGGCGTATGGCAGCTCTGGTCCACTATCAATTTATTCCTTCTCTGTTCTGTCCGCGAATGGTGCGTGGGAAAAACGACTGTCGGAAGCTTCCGAATGAGCTCCAATTTCTCTGATTTGTTCGTCGTGGTCATCTCACGCGTCATACACTGACAGAAGAAAAATCTCAACACGAACAGGAAATTCTGAGAAGTAAACGAAAGTTCGTAGGCGTGTTTCTACGAGGTCTCAGAGGTGATGTCTGTTCACATTTCGCGCTAACTGCATAAGAGCGGCGCTAGTAGAGCCACTATGATGATGCAAATCAGGTTTGCTTTAAATACATCGCTGTAACAGTCGTGACTATTAGCGTGAGATTGGACGTGGTGAGATCGTGTTATTGAAGAATGCCTTTAAGGTGACAAAGACGCTTTTATTAACAGATCACTGAGTATGAACAAGATCGTGTGACAGGCTACGAGAAGCTGGATGTTCCTTCTGCGACACTGAAAAAAACTTGATACGGATATAGCCACTGCATATGATCTCAAGTTGCGTTGGTCACGAGAAGGTACGGTCACAAGAAGACCAGGCACCGGACGCCAGCAGGAAGACCACCGAGAGGGAAGATCATCGTGTTCAGCGTATGCCTCTTGCGCAGGAGGAGAAGTGGGAGAACGAACCAGGTAATTCAAATAAAATGAAACTACGAAAACTGCAATTCCAGACACAAACTAACGACTGTAAAAAACTGACCCAATCATATTTATCTAACGTGAATGTTGGTTGTGCTTTCCGTCTGTAGACCGTCATCAGGTAACATTTGAGGCAGCGGCGAAATGGCCTTCTGTGTAGCTGTAAATGATATCAATAAGATGCTGAACAGAGGTCTGTCTAATTAATCACAAAAGACATTAACGCTACAACTTAAAAACTGAGACCTCCTACCCTCCTACTTACAGTGTACTTAACCCTTATTTGAGAAAGTTCTGTCGAATGATGTACTTTACACACTGGGGTGGATTGCAACCCAGCGATAGGAGTTGTTAGGACAAGTATTGTATTGAATATCTTTGCTTCAATTTTTTTGTAACTTCCAAAAAGCTTACATTTTGAAGTTACATGGCCCATACAAAAAAAGAGGTTGATGAATTCATGTTGGAAAAATGGAAAACATTCTGATTTTTTAATCAACTTTTTTTGTTATCATATAAATGTCCAAATTTAACTAAGATTGCTCAAAATATAGACAAACAGTATATTACTGAACTATTTAAACAAGATATTTATTCAGGAAAATAAAAGGGAGTAATATCGTGAAAAAATGAAATATTTGTTATTACCGAAATAAGCAAATGTTTTATTGTATAAACATAGTAGTCATGTGACTTTAATTATAAAATAGAAGAAACGCGTTCATGAATACGAAATGACAACATTTAAATTTAATTCACATAAATGTCGAGTTCAAAGAATATATACTATCTGTCTATTAAAATAACACATTATCTATGGCACAAAAAAGAATCAGACATCGTAAAACATGGTCTACTCATTTTTATTCCACTCTGACGCCAAAATATACTTGAAATAAAATGCACTTAAATTGTGACACACTCGACCTCACTTGGCACGTTGGTGTGTAGGCAACTCCAAACGACAGTGGACGACTATCGTAGACGGACTGACACGTCCAGTTTATTGCCACTGGTTTTAGGGGTAGTACTGCTACCAAACTATAACAGATGGCTCCATAGATCCGAGTTTCTTAGGTTTACATGTTTAAAATTAGCGAAAAGTGGTCTTGACTTCAAATAGGACTTAACATCTGAGGTCATCAGTCCCCTAGAACTTAGAACTACTTAAACCTAACTAACCTAAGGACATCACAAACATCCTTGTCCGAGGCAGGATTCGAACCTACGACCGTAGCGGTCGCGCCGTTCTAGACTGAAGCGCCTAGAACCGCTCGGCCACACCGGCCGGCCTAAAAGTGGTCTTGGGATGTACTACAGTGTATGAAACAAGTGTACAACAGTATCATTTGTTTAAATCTTTAGTAGTCTTTAATAGCAATAAAACATAATACTGCAATTTCTAGATGTCCAGTTCTGGTTGATTTACAGCCACCTTCAGACTAAACCTACTAAAGACTCTGAGTCTATGTACGTTGTTGACAACAACACCATCGTCAGTAACTGGATCTGAGAATATGCTTAATAGAGAACCAACCTAAGGGCACTTTAGGCCACAACTAGAAGGCTGAAAGTGCGACTCATACTCTTTACTTTACTTTACGTTACGTTTCCGTGTCCAGATCAAATTTAATTTTTCCAATAGTTACCCACCGCTGCGGCTTTGTCGTTGGCTTGTAGCCGGTCACTAAAACTGCAGGGCTCCGGCAGTAGTCGGCACATCAGCCTCGTCTTGTACTTCTCCGCATCCGCAAAGAACGTCGTCATCGTTAGTCAGCAGTCTTTCAAGTTAAAGACTCATACTCTGTATCTAAGTAAAATGTTGGCTGGGTTGACTCCCCCAGCACAGAGAAGGTTAACAGACCGCGTTCGGCTGAAATGCAGACCCATCAGGATCTTCAAATTGTCCTCAGCAGTGCCAAGCCGGCACAACAGTTTTACGTAACTCTCATCCCGTCTCTACATGCGGTCTGGTCCTCGCTCGAACAGTAGGACAACAGAGGTGTAATGTACTATCATTGCTGCTCTCAAAAAATGTGCACCGCTCATGAACAATTGAATTTTGGAAACAACGCTATTTCACTCCATGTCTCAGAAAAAGGATGTTACTATAAAAAGACAGTCAAATGAAAACGAGACACATGGAAAGTATGTAAGAAAGCTATTTATTATTTCAAAAGTAATGGCCGTAAATGTTGATACATTTATCCCACTGTGAAACAAGACGGTACATGCCTTCATGGAAATTTTTTTTCAGTTGCCTATGAAACTACGATTGTACCCGACGTGTACGTCTTCAACAGAAGCATATCAACTGCCACGCACATCTTTCTTCAGGACGTGGAAATTTCATGGGGAAAGAGCTGGACTGTGTGGAGGATGTGTCTGGGCTTTGCAGCCAAACTTCTGCATCATACTCGAAACAAGCTTTTTTACATGTGGGCGAGTGAGCCTATATCTGAGTACATTAATGGTTTCTAGCCAACCCCAAAGGTGTTTCCATGAATCATTGATCGACTTGGCTCGCAGTGAGATAAATGTATTAATAGTTAAGGCGATTACTTCTGAAAAAATAAATAATTTACCTAATTTCTTTCAGTATATCTAGTTTTCAGTTGTATGTCCCTTATAATTACATTTCTTGCCTTTATGACCTGTCACGGTACTCTCTGACAAATTTCCACCAACACACAAGGTCCGATTCCTAATGCAGATGGAAATGATGATATCCAATGTTTTTCATCATTAAATCAACTGTACTTGCTTCCTTTTAATACATACACAACCTTCTGAGAGAGTTAAGCCATAAACCGTCCTCTACAGCAACTTCTCCGACAAAACATCTTACACGATATCTCCTCAATACTTTTCCACTGTACCGACCTCCGAATCTGGCTGAAAGCTTGTATATGTCTTTATGAATATTTCTCGGCATAATGGGCAACTTGAGTAACTGGCCATAAGAGAAGATTTCTTCTGCATCAATTTCCATTTGCAGCGAAACCTAACGACCACCATTTCAAGATAATTCACTGTCAACTCACATTAATGTGACTACCTGTCAAAATCCTGAAGAACGACTTTTGCCAGTTCGTATCGCTGCGGGACGTACAAGAAGAGAGTCAACGATGTTCTGGAACGTACAGACAGGGATGTGGAGCCATGCCGTCTGCTGTGCTGTGACCAGCTAGGCTAGACTTCTCGGTTGAGGATCCATGGTGCGAACAGCCCGATCGGGGTGGTCTCGTAGATTCTCGACTGGGCTTAAATCCGGGGAGTTTGGAGCCCAGGGGAATATAGTAAACTAATCCGGGTGCTCTTCGAAACGCGCACCTACATTGCGAACTGTGTGACACACTGCCCTGTCCTGCTGGAGAATCCATCGTGCTGAAGAAAACGAAACTGTATGCAGGGGTGGACATAGTGTTGATCCATTGTGCCTACCAGACTGACGAGATCACCCAGGGAATGCCCTCCTCTCTGTTGTTGGATGTTCACTTTGAGAAGTTTCACTCTGTATGAGCAAACGACCGTCTGTCTGATGGAGCATAAGTCGTGGAACATCTAAAAAGGCCACCTTTGCTAGTCAGTGGATGTCCAGATGTGGTAACGGAGTGCAAAATCCAGCGTGCGTTGCTGACAAAAGCAGTCAGCTTGGGTGCTTGGACAATCGCGCGCTATTGAGGCCTATACGCAGCAACGTTCGTTTCACATGCGTTGAGGAGACACTGTTGGTAGCGCCTTGGTTCATCTGGGCGGTCAGTCGCTCAACAGTTTCATGTCTGTTCGCCTGTACACATCTCAACAGCAGTCGTTCACCCCTGTTACCTATTTTTTGCATGTCCATGCTTGCGACTGGAGATCTGGGGGACCTCGATCATTCACTTACGTAAGAAAAAACACCAACAGCGGTCCTTATGTTGTCATTTATTGTATGGCTTCCGTTTTTGGTGATTCAATGCACACTCTTCAGGCCTTATCTGATGCTGAAGTGGTTAACACCTTCAGTATACACTATGCATCAGTGGCCGACATCTACAACTGGTTTACGCAGTCTACCTGTAACCTCTATCTTATTCCTCCAACCATCAACTATCATTCCGATAGTTGATGGTTGAAGTGATAGTCGATTGTTGGAGAGACGAGATCGCGGTTACAGGTAGTCTGCTTAAACCAGTCATAGATGTTGGCCACTGGTGCATAGTGTATACGGAAGGCGTTAACCCCTTCAGTGTCAGGTAATGCATGAAGATTGTGCACTGAAGAACCGAAACTGGTAGCCATATAATAACATCTTACGGACGGCTGTAGGTGTTTCATTTTCGTACGTCTGTTATCTATGGCTCGTCGTACTACAGCTGCCTTGGCGCCAGTTTTCGATAGCGCCATTTTTCCACCCACTGTTAACTGTTGCTGCAACCACCAGTGAACATTTTACTGACAGCCGTTTCGGAGATGCTTCCACCATTAGCCATAAAGCGAATGATCATGCCCTTTTGGACATCGGATACATCATTCTATTTCCGAATTACGACAACGGCTGCAGTTTTCCACGTCCCCCGGTAAGCTTTACTTACCCTCCACTACTAGTCCTACCAACTGCCGCCTGTCTGTGGTTATTGCATGTTGATTTAGAACTTGCGCGGTGGTTACATTTAAGGTGACTGGACCCTGTAAATCCAATTATTCTTTGCGCCGATTTCTCTCAAAGATGACTTACACAGTTCTCAAGAAACCCAGAGCACAGTTAGCATTTTCTTCTCAAAATCATCTTATAGCTCTGCCACATTCTGGACACTCTGTAGACTCTTTCCCTTCCCTCGTAACGTTCCCTATTCATACAGTACTACTCTACTTTCTCGATATTAAGCATAGTAAAAATTCCCTTAACATCTAACGCAAGAGTAAAGAATAAATATTTCCACTAAACTACACTCCTGGAAATTGAAATTAGAACACCGTGAATTCATTGTCCCAGGAAGAGGAAACTTTATTGACACATTCCTGGGGTCAGATGCATTACATGATCACACTGACAGAACCACAGGCACATAGACACAGGCACACAGAGCATGCACAATGTCGGCACTAGTACAGTGTATATCCACCTTTCGCAGCAATGCAGGCTGCTATTCTCCCATGGAGACGATCGTAGAGATGCTGGATGTAGTCCTGTGGAACGGCTTGCCATGTCATTTCCACCTGGCGCCTCAGTTGGACCAGCGTTCGTGCTGGACGTGCAGACCGCGTGAGACGATGCTTCATCCAGTCCCAAACATGCTCAATGGGGGACAGATCCGGAGATCTTGCTGGCCAGGGTAGTTGACTTACACCTTCTACAGCACGTTGGGTGGCACGGGATACATGCGGACGTGCATTGTCCTGTTGGAACAGCAAGTTCCCTTGCCGGTCTAGGAATGGTAGAACGATGGGTTCGATGACGGTTTGGATGTACCGTGCACTATTCAGTGTCCCCTCGACGATCACCAGTGGTGTACGGCCAGTGTAGGAGATCGCTCCCCACACCATGATGCCGGGTGTTGGCCCTGTGTGCCTCGGTCGTATGCAGTCCTGATTGTGGCGCTCACCTGCACGGCGCCAAACACGCATACGACCATCATTGGCACCAAGGCAGAAGCGACTCTCATCGCTGAAGACGACACGTCTCCATTCGTCCCTCCATTCACGCCTGTCGCGACACCACTGGAGCCGGGCTGCACGATGTTGGGGCGTGAGCGGAAGACGGCCTAACGGTTTGCGGGACCGTAGCCCAGCTTCATGGAGACGGTTGCGAATGGTCCTCGCCGATACCCCAGGAGCAACAGTGTCCCTAATTTGCTGAGAACTGGCGGTGCGGTCCCCTACGGCACTGCGTAGGATCCTACGGTCTTGGCGTGCATCCGTGCGTCGCTGCGGTCCGGTCCCAGGTCGACGGGCACGTGCACCTTCCGCCGACCACTGGCGACAACATCGATGTACTGTGGAGACCTCACGCCCCACGTGTTGAGCAATTCGGCGGTACGTCCACCCGGCCTCCCGCATGCCCACTATACGCCCTCGCTCAAAGTCCGTCAACTGCACATACGGTTCACGTCCACGCTGTCGCGGCATGCTACCAGTGTTAAAGACTGCGATGGAGCTCCGTATGCCACGGCAAACTGGCTGACACTGACGGCGGCGGTGCACAAATGCTGCGGAGCTAGCGCCATTCGACGGCCAACACCGCGGTTCCTGGTGTGTCCGCTGTGCCGTGCGTGTGATCATTGCTTGTACAGCCCTCTCGCAGTGTCCGGAGCAAGTATGGTGGGTCTGACACACCGGTGTCAATGTGTTCTTTTTTCCATTTCCAGGAGTGTATATAGACAAGTCATCATCTCCTGAGAGCTGAACATGAAACTTCTTTATTGCAAATGAGTGTGGCTGTATTAAATTGTACTGACAGAGACCCACAATATCCTGCTTAAAAAAAAACTGACTTCAAATAATTAATTCAAAAGAATTGCCCCGTGCCCCGCCTAAAAAGAAACCTACACATTTCGTTATTTCATTATGCAGTTACCTCACAAAAATCTTCATTACGCGGACTACTGCAATACAGCGAGCGTCAATACTGCCAGCTACATAAACGATTCTAACTACTAAAGCCACTAACTACTGATAGGCATGTGGTTAGCAAAGAAAAGATTTTGTTGCAAATCCAATAATGTATTTTTTACCTTAATAATGTGACATCTAGTTCAGACACGAACATAAATCGTCATTGACATCTAGTACAAAGGTATATAATCAATGTCCAAGCCGAACATGTACAAATTGTTAGCCTACGCTAACACTTCAGACCTCTACCCTCAATCAATGCTGACTTGTCACATCTAACATCCATCACTGCTGGCTGTTCACCTCCAACTGCCCACCAGTACTTCCATCTATTCTGGCAACTAACTTCCTACTGCCCAACACTACTGGCGATTAACTTCCAACAACGAGTCAAACCTGCCACAGAATCTCTTATAAAGAAAGCGCAGTCAGAGATCCAATGCAAAGCGCTGCACAGCGCTGCCAACACAGCAGCAGCCCACTTACAAACGTTAGTTTTGCCTCAGACGCACGACCAAATGAGACCATTCGTTAATTCGCTGAACAACTGTTCAGGGTCTGTACACCAAAATTCGCCTACACGCGGCTCCAAGACTTCCTCTTGCCACTTTGATCCGCTGTGAAACTTGTCCTTATACTCGAGTTCATGCCGGAAACTACATATCGTACCAAGAATCGATACTGCTCTGTCTGATAGTTTTTCCAGCTAAAATTATTCATTTCACCGATCGCTATGGGTCTGCCGAGTGGAATCAAATCCTCCCTGCTTGTCAATATTGGCCTTGTAGAAAATGACTTTTTAAACACTCCTTCCATATTAAGTCGGGAACGTGTTTCGTTACCACAATCGCAGTACTCAAGATGAAAAATGAAAAGGAAACTGCTGGGACGCTTCTGAACACCTGACCCAAAAATCATGCTATCCTACATGCCTAGAAATTGATGTGCACATGATCGTATGGCATAAACACACGGTCACCCAAGAGTCCGTTAACGTTTGAGAATTCAGTACTTCACGGAATAATGCAAGTAGAGAGGTAAGAACTGACACATGCTTGAAATGACATGAGGTTTTATTGAAACCAAAAAAGCGGACAAAATGGCCGGCAAGTGGAGTTTCACATGATAGACAAGAACATTTAGCATAAAAATGGATTTCTACCAAAGACGATGTTCTTCATAATATGTCCACATTACCTGTAGTTGAGGGAAAATGTTTTGAACAGCACTTGTAATGGTACCACCGTTTATCTTGAACGGCAGTCGATGCTGACGTCATGCCTCTGCGAGGAATTTTTGAGATGTGTCCGTCAGATAACCTAATGGAAACAGAACAAACAAACTGGGATTCGTTTCCGAAACACTCCAGCAGAGTATAAACCATAGTAAACATAGGGTCAGGAACAGACGTTCTCCCAGCGCATAAGCAAGTTGTAACATTACCTATTAAAACAGATTGCCAGCCAAATTAGGCACTCTTGTGTCAAGCAAAATGATAAAGCAGAAGGCAGTGCTAAGGCTAACCTAACCTTCCTTGATACACACATTAAACTCTTTCATTATACCTATTCACACTACACAGTAAACTAAACTTGCAGGTAAAGGTGCTTCTAACTAGTAAGTCACATAAACAAGTGGCCAATGAGATAGTAAATAGCAATATATGCCTCTTAACAAAACGTACTATAAATGAACTAGGTGCAACAGTTTATAAAAGCAAGTATCGACACACATGAAACTAGTAACAGTACTGAACAAAGAGAAGCTTCAAATGATTATGAATTTAAATCAGGGTGTCTACTAATGATCATAATCTATAACTTCATTGCCTAATGCAGGGTCTGTATGCCCGTGCATTAGCTAACTCGCATTAGAATAGGTAACACAGTAAATAGTTCTTTCTTAAACTCGGTTTGAGTCAACTAAACAGAATGCAAAGAAGGAGCCTTTGCACTGCGTCATTAAATAAATAGACTGGTATATGAGGGCCCTTAAGCTTTCATGGTTTGAAGAACCATACTCATTAACAAAACTACATCAGTATGAATGAGAAAAGGTATGTATTCTTATCATTCTTTATTAGATAAGTAAAGCACAACGAACTACAACTCTTTAAATAACAAATGTGCTTTCATAAGCAGTCTTTTGACCTACTCAAAATTATAATTGGCAGTGCAAATGACAACGTAAAATTCAAGTTCAACCACTTTCTCACAACAAATTAGGACACTCGGAATTAAATTCACTAGGATAGGAATACTATCCAGGTTTGTGATTTGGCATAATCACGGGTGTGAGATAGAGTTATTAGTAACACCAAGATTATTATTAAAATTAATTAAATATCACAAATAAATGCTCCATTTACAGAGTGCCAAATACAAAACAATTTAGTGGAAGGCTGGTGGCAGTGGTGGCGGAATTTGCAGTGGCCATTAACCTGGAGGCGATGCAGTCATGGCAGTACTGTTGTCCTCGCCCTATTACTGATGTTCTCGGCGTCGAAATAATAATTTCATAGGACCAAAACCATGCCATGATAATGGTATCACCAAATTCAGCATCCGAAGGTCCATAAGTACTGCCCTTAAACTCTTCCGGTCTCAAAACTCCAGAAATATGAGCCACTATGATCCGCTGCTGCTAGCGATGTGTTAACCACAGCACTGCTCAGCCCAGACTCCTTACTCGTCACGAAGTACAACTTGCCACTTGCGCGCCAACAACACCTTTTCCACTCCGCCAGGATACTTTCGTAGATTCGGGGCTTCCCTACATCTTTTACATTCAATCCTATGTTTTCGAATTACGGACAATGTCATTTATAGTACATGTAAGAATCATTTCAGTAGTTATTTAAATTCTCAAGCATAATTTAAACAATATCGTTAAAAAAATCACATATCTGAAACATGTATACATAGTCAAAGAATTTCAATGACATGTACAACATTATACATAAGCAGTACTACAAATTGACATAGAAATATCGATACAGGTCAAAAGTAGGTGTTACACAGTGTATAGCATATCAGTAGGGATGGTAAGAAACTGCCGTCGGTTGTTGTCTTTTAACATCCGTATTGAAGTCGGACGGTCATTATAGATTAGCGACTTCAGGTAACGGATCGAGGTCTGGTGACCAAGGAGGCCAAGCAAGACGGACGTGGCGGTTCGGTATTCGATCCTCACCAAAAGATGTGCCCAAAATACCATTCACGCATGTAGCAATATTGGTTGGAGGGCCATCCTGCATAAAAAGTCTTGCGTCCCAGCAGGTGTTTATCATCTCGACTAGGGATGATGCAATTCTGTAACATATCGGCGTACCTCGTATCCGTCACGCTGCCAGTTCGAAAAGCAGCACTCTACATTCCACTAAGGAAAAGTGCCCGATCACGACTAATATGGTAAATCAACACCACACCGTAACTTTCCCGTCATGCAATGGGGTTTCTACGATTTTCGGTATCCAAAATTCTGCTGTTGTGGGTGTTGACAGACCCTCTGAGTGTGAAATGGGCTTCGTGGCTCCAGAATAAGTCAGAGAACCAATCGTCATCTTTCACCAATTTTTTGGAGAGCCCGCACCACACATACTCTCTGCGCCACGAAATTGATGGCTAACAGTTCATGACGACGCTGGATGTTGTATGGATGGCTCTGGAGGGTACGGCTTTGTGCTCTCCAACAGTAGTCCGTGCAATGGGGGTACGATGTGGGACTTCACCAGCAGTTTCATCATGCGTATATGAACCCGGTAAAGTGTCAATTTCCTCCTAAACTGCCTGGGCAACAGTAGCACTTGTGTCTGTTCGGTCTACTACTGAGCTGATCATCTAAACTGTTGTATCGATAGCTACGATGCCACGGCGTGGGTGCACGTTCTTAAGTTGGCACTACGATAGACATCGACGACTGCGCCCTCTAGCCGGCGATGTGGAGCTCTACCATTTTCGCTCCGGATTCAGCCCATTTGATCAAGAGCAGACGGTCGGGACACATCGCTTCAACTTCAGAGGGTGTTGGCTTGCTGTTGAGACTTTGTATTACTTACGACGGGAATACCGTTTCGCTCATCTGTGCAAAGTTACGTAACCATTTATTAACTTGCTTTTGCATATAGTAAACATCTATAATTTTACATGGAGTACCGACGTGTTTTACCTTTTCGTGCTCCAACTCACTTCCTACATTCGGCCTACCCTTCAGTTTACAGGAGCAGATCCACGATCCGCCTTCCAGGCGGGATACAAAATAAACAATCCGTGACTTCAAACTTCGTGTTCATTTTCTTGAAAGCGACACTTGTCAAAGGAGCTTCACCCGTTCGAATGCTCTTCTTATTGTGATAGGATCGCAAAGCTGCAGTAACAGTTTCTCCAGTCTCATAGTAAAGCTTCACTAATAGTGCCTTTTTTGGCGAAGTCACTGTGAAGCACTGCTGCGTCTTCTGACTCCCTCTCTCACCACACCTCATTTTATACACAATTCTGATTATGTGTCTCTGACATTTTACTGTCCACCGCCATCTATTGATCAGTTTTTGCACTCGTTTTCGGTTTCAATAAAACCTCTTGTCATTCCAGACACGTGTGTCAATTTTTACCTCTGTACCTGCATTACCCCGTGAATTGCTGAATTATCAAATGTTGACGGACTTCTGAGTCATCCTGTACATATTTACAGCTCTTCAAAATTGCAGTACATAAGGATGGCCAGTACAGACCACCACAAAATAAAAAAAAAGCGGTCCTGCAGTAAGCGTACGTTAATTTATTATACACGTAAGCAATTTATATTATTCTAAAATCTCTCCTGATTAATGAAGTTGTGACTAGAATTCCTTAAAAAGTTTCATCTCATGGACACTAAATGTTCAGTCAGATCTAAAATTATAACCAATGAATCTACACACGATTATAAATTATTTGCGTAACGTTCTAATCGCAGATCGTGAGGGCAAAAGTAACAGAATTCCTGGCTGGGTCGCCAATTCTTTATTATGAAGGTACAGCTGAGCCTCCGACATACCTGTGTGTAAGTGAGGATGATCCGCGTACTTTGGAATGGCTTACAGTCACGTCACTGCCCGTATACACACTTAATGGAAAAGGTGTCATGCAACAGGTAACTAACGGGACAGGAGTGGCCATAGCCAACAAGCGACATGGCTGTTGTTCCTCACAAAAGGTAACAAATAAGGTGCTCGTCTAGCTACGAAACGAGACTGGTCCACTTTAATTGCTACTTATTACAAAATTCCCTACTAGCATACGTTAATAACAAATTCTTACATGGGCTGTACGATCACAAGAAATGCAGAGAACAAGAAAACTATCAATAGTTTACCTGTGTCGATACTAATCTAACAAGCGAAAACCTCAGAAAAGATTGTATGCGACTGTAATCTACACATGAATTATGGGAGGTAAGACTCGTAGGCGTCACACAGTTATAGTCTGAATCCGCTAGTATACTGAAAAAATACAAATGCATCTAACATTTCCGGTAGAGTCATAATGATCCTTAAATGTCTCGCGAAAAGTGTTCCATTCAGAAAAGTGGCTAATCCTAACAGTGTACCTACATACACACGTTAGTTACGAGTATTATACCCGGCTCGCCTAAACCGCGATTTCTCACCATATTTAGCATTCAGACGCATGGAGTGCAGAGGGCACCGCACTCTGCTGCAGAATGTGACGTATCAGATTTCCAGATGAAGTCTCTAAGTTAAGTGCTCTCTTCATCGTATCTTGCATCATATCTCGTCCAGAAAATTACTCTTCCTTCTCCCGAGTCTAAGTGCACGGACTCAAAACATCTCGTTCACTATACAAGTCTCAATAATTCTCGTGTGCTAATGACAAAAGCTTTGCAAATTGCTGGCCAGTGAAATTTTCGTTAACAACGGTTTCACCTCCTGGCAAACGTATGGCAACAATAACCAGTCGTTACATTCACGGGTGGGCAGTGCTTGAAAACTTCTGAGTTACTCTCCCACTCATGGCCAAGTTTGATGCCTTAGGCAATGTGATCGCCTCCACGGCCACACCTCTCAGAAGTTGGCGTCTTCACTTCTCCTACTTTGCTGTTTGCCAATGACGAG
Source organism: Schistocerca cancellata (assembly GCF_023864275.1). Lineage (NCBI taxonomy): Eukaryota > Metazoa > Arthropoda > Insecta > Orthoptera > Acrididae > Schistocerca > Schistocerca cancellata. The sequence goes on along the minus strand of NC_064627.1, from coordinate 114,322,741 downwards.
GCATCTTATTACGTTTTAGCCAGAGCTTATACAACTCGCATAAAGCAGAAACGAATAGTGAGCCCAGAGTCTTACAAAAATACAAGATTTCCAGCTCAAAAAGCAGTCTGGCCGCTTCTCACGGACCAGCACGGTCTTTATCTCTTACTGATCGCCCTTTGCATAGTGCTCCCACAAGGCGACTTTTCGGTACAAAACGAAGTTCCTTAGAAGCCTGTCTTGGTTGGCTGATCCCACTTTTTGTGAATGCAGGTGTTCGTCACTCAACGTTTAGTATTTCCGTGAATGAAACCTAGGCCTCCACTTACCGCAGACCGCTTTATGCAAAACTGCAGGAAGGCAGATGCCATTCCTGACAATGGCCCGTTTGGTATCTGGTACCTGGTCTTAACGGTCACCTCGCTATGTGCATTCTCTTGGAAAAACGGCCACAATTAATGTTGTCCATTGTGGAGATGCACGTGAGAAGTGACCAGATAGTAAAGAGCAACATAAATTTATGACTGTTGGGAAAGTATTAAATAACGTTAACAACTGATGCAGCTTCGGAGAAAAGTAACATAAAGTTACATGTAAACAAAACCTTTTTATCAGTAAAATACTTTTATTTACCGAGGTATTAGAAGACAGAAGTCACTAAACCCGACGGCGATTTCGGGGTATTAGCATCAGCAACAGGTGTATCTGAAATCTAAAGTAAAACAGTAGTTGTAACCCACTCGTTCTAACAGTTAATACAGTTAAAAAATTAAATTTTAGATGCTACGAAATCGGATGAAATGAATAAAAAATGGGCCACCTATCAGTAATAGAACGTCCAGTCCAAGTCCAAACAAGCAGCAGGCAATCGTCTACCGTACGTGGATAGTGATAAAAGCATCCCAAATTTTGGCACGTAAAGATACCCCATCTTCAAACGCAGTCTGGAAAAATACCTCGTGTCCCAAAATGGCCAACGGGAATGCTTGCAGTCTCCAAAAATTTACTTACCATAGAACATTACGTGGAAGTCACATGCTAGACCGAGGTTAGACCTTGTCCTGCCAACAGCAAATCAACTGTAAACCCGATAGGGAAAACCACGAGAAAACGGCGCTAACATTCGAGGTCAGCACATATCGAACGCTTATACAGGGCGTTTCAAAAATGACCAGTATATTTGAAACGGCAATAAAAACTAAACGAGCAGCGATAGAAATACACCGTTTGTTGCAATATGCTTGGGACAACAGTACATTTTCAGGCAGACAAACTTTCGAAATTACAGTAGTTACAATTTTCAACAACAGATGGCGCTGCGGTCTGGGAAACTCTATAGTACGATATTTTCCACATATCCACCATGCATAGCAATAATATGGCGTAGTCTCTGAATGAAATCACCCGAAACCTTTGACAACATGTCTGGCGGAATGGCTTCACATGCAGATGAGATGTACTGCTTCAACTGTTCAATTGTTTCTGGATTCTGGCGGTACACCTGGTCTTTCAAGTGTCCCCACAGAAAGAAGTCACAGGGGTTCATGTCTGGCGAATAGGGAGGCCAATCCACGCCGCCTCCTGTATGTTTCACACGATCATCGAAATATTCATTCAGGAAATTAAAGACGTCGGCCGTGCGATGTGGCCGGGCACCATCTTGCATAAACCACGAGGTGTTCGCAGTGTCGTCTAAGGCAGTTTGTACCGCCACAAATTTACGAAGAATGTCCAGATAGCGTGATGCAGTAATCGTTTCGGATCTGAAAAATGGGCCAATGATTCCTTTGGAAGAAATGGCGGCCCAGACCAGTACTTTTTGAGGATGCAGGGACGATGGGACTGCAACATGGGGCTTTTCGGTTCCCCATATGCGCCAGTTCTGTTTATTGACGAAGCCGTCCAGGTAAAAATAAGCTTCGTCAGTAAACCAAATGCTTCCCACATGCATATCGCCATCATCAATCCTGTGCACTATATCGTTAGCGAATGACGCTCGTGCAGCAATGGTAGCGGCGCTGAGGGGTTGCCGCATTTGAATTTTGTATGGATAGAGGTGTAAACTCTGGCACATGAGACGATACGTGGACGTTGGCGTCATTTGGACCGCAGCTGCAACACGGCGAACGGAAACCCGAGGCCGCTGTTGGATCACCTGCTGCACTAGCTGCGCGTTGCCCTCTGTGGTTGCCGTACGCGGTCGCCCTACCTTTCCAGCACGTTCATCCGTCACGTTCCCAGTCCGTTGAAATTTTTCAAACAGATCCTTTATTGTATCGCTTTTCGGTCCTTTGGTTACATTAAACCTCCGTTGAAAAATTCGTCTTGTTGCAACAACACTGTGTTCTAGGCGGTGGAATTCCAACACTAGAAAAATCCTCTGTTCTAAGGAATAAACCATGTTGTCTACAGCACACTTGCGCGTTGTGAACAGCACATGCTTACAGCAGAAAGACGACGTACAGAATGGCGCACCCAGAGACTGCGTTGTCGTCTATATCTTTCACATCACTTGCAGCGCCATCTGTTGTTGAAAATTGTAACTACTGTAATTTCGAAAGTTTGTCCGCCTGAAAATGTACTGTTGTCCCAAGCATATTGCAACAAACGGTGTATTTCTATCGCTGTTCGTTTAGTTTTTATTGCCGTTTCAAATATACTGGTCATTTTTGAAACACCCTATACAAGGTGCGGCGCTTAACCCTTAACAGCCCTAGTGGGGTCCCGGAGAACCCCAGACGATAGAATACAATACATAGTACGTGAACGGAACAACAGATGGCACCTGTGTTCTTGGTAATCCTCAGTGAAGTGTTGCCTTTTAACGCGGAGTGTTGAATGCGGTGTTTCCAGTATTATTGTGTGAGATAAAGAAAAAGAGGTCTCAGAATACCCCACCAGTGCTAGGAAGGCTGATGACGGACTTGCAGCTATTAGAGATGTGTGGGAACTCTTTATAGACAAATGTCAAAAGTATTCCACTCCAGGAGCGTACGTGACAATATTTGAAATGTTAGTACCCCTTCGTGGTAGGTGCAAATTTCGCATGTACATGCCCAAGAAGCCAGCTGAATACGGCCTAAAAGTTATGTGCCTTTGTGACTCACGAACATTCTATTTATGCAATGCATTTGTTTGCACAGTAAAAGGGACAAATAAAAGTACATTATCAATCCCAACATAGGATGTTTTGAAATTAATATCACCAATTGAGGGAAGCAATAGACACGTGACAGTAGACAATTGGTTCATGTCACTTGAACTCTGCGATCAACTAGAAGCCAAAAAGTTGACTGTCTTAGGCACTCTAAAGCAAAATAAACCGCAGATCGCAGAAGAATTCCAACCAAACAGAAAGCACCCAGTAGAATCTGCATTATTTGGGCATAACGAAGGAGAGACTATTTGTTCTTATGTTCCTCGTAAAAGGTCGAGCTGTTGTGTTGCTTTCATCTATGCATCACTATCGAAAAATTAGTACTCAACAGAAAAAACCTGAAATGATCATTGATTACAATGCCACAAAAGGAGGAGTGGACGCACTGGACCAAATGTCCGCCAACTATTCGTTATCACGACAAACACGCAGATGGCCAATGTCTGTATTTTATGCTATTCTAAACATAGTAGGAGTCAATGCTGCTGTCTTGCTTCAGTGCACCAAACAACTTGATGAAACAAATGATTTAAAAAGAAGAGAATTGCTACAAAAGCTTGGAATGGATTTAGTAAAGCCCCATATACAACGTCGAGATGTCCGACCCCTTTCTCGTGAACTGAGAGACGTTGTTGTTAAACTTGGTGGTACTCCTCTTACCTCAACATCTTCAGAGCCAGAACCCATGAGGAAAGCAAGATGCTACATGTGCGCAAGAAATGTGGACAAGAAAACCAAAATGGTGTGAAAAATGCTCAAAACATGTTTGCCACAACCACAGATTTTCAGTGTGCCAAAATTGTTTGTAATCATATCTCAAATATGTAAAAATGTCTGTAATATTTAGTGATAAAAGTGCAAAATAAAATTTCCTTAAATTACAGTTTCGTTTTTCTTATTGGGGTACTCCGAGACCCCACTAGAGTATTAGTGTATGAGCATTTCACTAGAGTAGTTAGGGGTTAAATCCACACAAATGAAACTTTTTTAAAGCAAAATTTTTTAAAACAAAATACAAATGAAAGTGAAGATCGTTTTACATATAACTAGTTGCATCTTTCAAGAGCAATAGAAAGATGTAACCCCATCCAGCCGCAATGACGCCCTTCAATCTTGTCCTGAACCAACCGCACGCAGTATTTAAAAGAGCGCTGTCCATATTCGCGAATGTTGCTTCGATAGCGGTGGATAGAGAGGCGACATTAGGGTGCCTCGTCTTGCTGGTAACACATAACAGTCGATGGGGTTCAAACCCTGGCTATTCGGGGGCCAGAACTCCTATGATCGGAACATGTCAACGTTATCTGACAGCCAATTTTGGACTGAATGGTTCGTATGATGTCCTCCTCTGCCATCCGACGCACTGTTCGCTCGCTGACATTCAATACTGACGCCAATTTTCTCAGTTATTGCCCCGGGTTCTCCGAAATCGGGGCCTGAGCCTTTTCGACGTCTGCCACAGTGCGTTACCTCAAATGAGGTTTCCTCGCCGGGTTAGCGGAACCTTTCCCAGACTTCTCCGAAGCATTATACTTGGCCACAATATCGTAAGCAGCTGATATCTGGTACCTGAAGAGTCGGACTATTCCACTGGGCGAACGCCCAGCGCGAAGACTTCCGATAATCGCGGCTCTTCGTCTGTATCCCGCACTTGCCCGTAACATCTCGGCCATTTTGAGGTATTAACTGTGTACTAGATGCCTCTGGCTTTCAAGAACGCCAATTGCTGCATCCGGCGGAATTACTATATGGCGGTAAATTTAAATTGAAATTTGTCCGGAATTAAGAGACGCACCCTGTACAGCGCTCCTATGTGAGACGTGTTGCTACAGCAGGCGGACAAGGCAGTAGCACAGTGGGCCGTGTTCGTGGTAAACATCATGAGTGCAGTGAATAACACGCCGTGGAGAGGAACTGGAGTACAAGTACGTACGAGTGTCGAAAAAATACTGAAGAAATATAAGTAACAAGCGAAAATAATTGCAGTCCAATTCGAGAGATGTTCGCCTTAACAGGAAAAAAAGAAGCGTGACTAATAACAGAAGACACGTAACAAAGCAACACACACACGATGCGGAATTCATCAATAATAGCATAAACCAAAGGTCGAAATGCATAAAAAATGCGTGACAGAAAAGACTAAACATAATAAATGACAGGTTGTGGACCCGAGAAATTAGAAGGTGCAACGTTTAAATGATTTTAAAAATTAATAATTCAAGTTTTTTAAAAATAGTAAAGATTAAAAACAAATATTTTACAATTAACTATCTGGTGAATTAACAAAAAAAAATGATACGGGATGCTGATTAATGGGCCGTGGCATTGCTAAGAAATAGCAGTGGAACAGAGAGTAACCTATTTCCGTAACCTACTACTGAAAGCATTGTACAAAGAATTTTATGCTTGACCTCAACTTGAAAGTTAGGGGCAGTGTAAGGATTGTTCAATCTGCATTTGCAAATATCGATCTCTAAAAAATGTTTGAGCTGAAATCCTTTGGGTAGACCTGAAGTACAAAAAGATCCTCCTTAATATCCCCTAGTTTATGATTATTCGATGCTAAGTGCATGGACATTGCTGGTATGGGCTTGTTAATGTTACAGTGCTCCGCAAAGGGGTATGTTTTAATATTCAGGTACGCCTGATGAAGAGACTAAGATCCCGAAACCGTGCTAGCAAATGGTTCAAATGGCTCTAAGCAGTATGGGAATTAAGATCTGAGGTCATCAGTCCCCTAGACTTAGAACTACTTAAACCTAACTAACCTAAGGACGTCACACACATCCATGCCCGAGGCAGGATTGGGACCTGCGACCGTAGCAGCCGCGTGGTTCCCGACTGAAGCGCCTAGAACCGCTCGGCCACAGTGGCCGGCCAACACAGTGCTAGCATATACAGACTTCTGTCGCGTAAGACTTCGGTCAATGAAGAATTTTCTATCTCTGGCGGATCTGCTTCCCACGAACATGTTTCAAAACAGTTGTGGATGTTCCACAAATAAAAGATTATTAAAACAAATAGGTCCTGATCTAATGAAGGCTGTTAAATACACGATAGCTGTTTTTGGGTCTAGAAGCAAAGTACACTGTCGGTTACTGCAGGCCATAGCTGTTTTAGGTCTACAAGCACAACACACCGTCAATCACAATCGAGAGAGTGTATACGCGGCACTGACCATGTCTCCCCCCCCCCCCCCATGAACCATGGACCTTGCCGTTGGTGGGGAGGCTTGCGTGCCTCAGCGACACAGATAGCTGTACCGTAGGTGCAAACACAACGGAGGGGTATCTGTTGAGAGGCCAGACAAACGTGTAGTTCCTGAAGAGGGGAAGCAGCCTTTTCAGGAGTTGCAGGGGCAACAATCTGGATGACTGACTGATCTGGCCTGGCAACACTAACCAAAACGGCCTTGCTGTGCTGGTACTGGGAAGGGCTGAAAGCAAGGGGATACTACAGCCGTAATTTTTCCCGAGGGCATGCAGCTTTACTGTATGGGTAAATGATGATGGCGTCCTCTTGGGTAAAATATTCCGGAGGTAAAATAGTCCCCCATTCGGATCTCCGGGCGGGGACCACTCAAAAGAACGTCGTTATCAGGAGAAAGGAAACTAGCGTTCTACAGATCGGAGCGTGGAATGACAGATCCCTTAATCGGGCAGGTAGGTTAGAAAATTTAAAAAGGGAAATGGATAGATTGAAGTTAGATATAGTGGGAATTAGTAAAGTTTAATAATGAATAGGAAAATAGGAATGCGGGTAAGCTACTACAAACAGCATAGTGTACGCATTATTGTGGCCAAGATAGATACGAAGCCCACGCCTAGCACAATAGCACAAGTTTATATGCCAACTAGCTCTGCAGATGACGAATAAATTGAAGAAATGTATGATGAAATAAAAGAAATTATTCAGATAGTGAAGGGAGACGAAAATTTAATAGTCATGGGTGACTGGAATTCGTCAGTGGGAAAAGGGAGAGAAGGAAACGTAGTAGGTGAATATCGATTGGGGGTAAGAAACGAAAGAGGAAGCCGCCTGGTAGAATTGTGCGCAGAGCACAACTTAATTATAACTAACACTTGGTTCAAGAATCATAAAAGAAGGTTGCATACATGGAAGTATCCCGGAGATACTAAAAGGTGTCAGATAGATTATATAATGGTAAGACAGAGATTTTGGAACCAGGTTTTAAATTGTAATACATTTCCAGGGGCAGATGTGGACTCTGACCACAATCTATTGGTTATGAACTGTAGATTAAAACTGAAGAAACTGCAAAAAGGTGGGAATTTAAGGAGATGGAACCTGGATAAACTGAAAGAACCAGAGGTTGTAGAGCGTTTCAGGGAGAGCATAAGGGAACAATTGACAAGAATGGGGGAAAGACATACAGTAGAAGAAGAATGGGTAGCTTTGAGGGATGAAGTAGTGAATGGCGCAGAGGATCAAGACGAGGGCTAGTAGAAATCCTTGGGTAACGGAAGAAATATTGAATTTAATTGATGAAAGGAGAAAATATAAAAATGCAGTAAATGGAGCAGGCAAAAAGGAATACAAACGTCTCAAAAATGAGATCGACAGGAAGTGCAAGATGGCTAAGCAGGGATGGCTAGATGTCAAATGTAAGGATGTAGAGGCTTATCTCACTAGGGGTCAGATAGATACTGCCTACAGGAAAATTAAAGAGACCTTTGGAGATAAGAGAACAACTTCTATGGACATCAAGAGCTCAGATGGAAACCCAGTTCTAAGCAAATAAGGCAAAGCAGAAAGGTGGAAGGAGTATATAGAGGGTCTATACAAGGGCGATGTACTTGAGGACAATATTATGGAAATAGAAGAGGATGTAGATGAAGATGAAATGGAAGGTATGATACTGCGTGAAGAGTTCGACAGAGCACTGAAAGACCTAAGTAGAAACAAAGCCCCGGGAGTAGACAACATTCCATTAGAACTACAAACAGCTTTGGGAGAGCCAGTCCCGACAAAACTCTACCATCTGGTTAGACTTCAAGAATAATATAATAATTCCAATCCCAAAGAAAGGTGTTGACAGATGTGACAATTACCGAACTATCAGTCTAATAAGTCACGGCTGCAAAATACTAACGCGACTTCTTTACAGACGAATGGAAAACTAGTAGAAGCCGACCTCGGGGAAGATCAGTTTGGATTCCGTAGAAATATCGGAACACGTGAGGCAATACTGACCCTACGACTTATCTTAGAAGCTAGATTAAGGAAAGGCAAACCTACGTTCCTAGCATTTGTAGACATAGAGAAAGCTTTTGACAATATTGACTGGAATACTCTCTTTCAAATTCTGAAGGTGGCAGGGGTAAAATACAGGGAGCGAAAAGCTATTTACAATTTGCATTTACAGATTGCAGTTATAAGAGTCAAGGGACATGAAAGGGAAGCAGTGGCTGGGAAGGGAGTGAGACAGGGTTGTAGCCTCTCCCAGATGTAATTCAATCTGTGTATTGAGCAAAGAATCAGCAATGATCAACGACATGAGGATGCAGAAGACAATGGAAACCACTGCATTAAAGACACGTAACGTGTATCCACGGGACATGTGGCCTGTATTTGAAGTGTCATGATGATCTCTCCATTGGCAAAAGATTCCGGAATAGTCCCCCCTTCGGATCTCCTGGAGGGGACTGCCAAGGGGGAGGTTGCCATGAGAAAAAGATTGAATAATCAACGAAAGAATAACGTTCTACGAGTCGGGGCGTGGAATGTCAGAAGCTTGAACGTGGTAGGGAAACTAGAAAATCTGAAAAGGGAAATGCAAAGGCAAAATCTAGATGTAGTAGGGGTCAGTGAAGTGAAGTGGAAGGAAGACAAGGATTTCTGGTCAGATGAGTATCGGGTAATATCAACAGCAGCAGGAAATGGTATAACAGGCGTAGGATTCGTTATGAAAAGGAAGGTAGGGCAGAGGGTGTGTTACTGTGAACAGATCGGTGACCGGGTTGTTCTAATCAGAATCGACAGCAGACCAACACCGACAACGATAGTTCAGGTATACGTGCCGACGTGGCAAGCAGAAGATGAATAGATAGAGAAAGTGTATGAGGATATTGAGAGGGTAATGCAGTATGTAAAGAGGGACGAAAATCTAATAGTCATGGCCGACTGGAATGCAGTTGTAGGGGAAGGAGTAGAAGAAAAGGTTACAGGAGAATATGGGCTTGGGACAAGGAATGAAAGAGGAGAAAGACTAATTGAGTTCTGTAACAAGTTTCAGCTAGTAATAGCGAATACCCGGTTCAAGAATCACAAGAGGAGGAGGTACACTTGGAAAAGGCCGGGAGATACGGGAAGATTTCAATTAGATTACATCATGGTCAGACAGAGATTCCGAAATCAGATACTGGATTGTAAGGCGTACCCAGGAGCAGATATAGACTCAGATCACAATATAGTAGTGATGAAGAGTAGGCTGAAGTTCAAGACATTAGTCAGGAAGAATCAATACGCAAAGAAGTGGGATACAGAAGTACTAAGGAATGACGAGATACGTTTGAAGTTCTCTAACGCTATAGATACAGCAAAAAGGAATTGCGCAGTAGGCAGTACAGTTGAAGAGGAATGGACATCTGTAATAAGGGCCATCACAGAAGTTGGGAAGGAAAACATAGGTACAAAGAAGGTAGCTGCGAAGAAACCATGGTTAACAGAAGAAACACTTCAGTTGATTGATGAAAAGAGGAAGTACAAACATGTTCCGGGAAAATCAGGAATACAGAAATACAAGTCGCTGAGGAAGGAAATAAATAGGAAGTGCAGTGAAGCTAAGACGAAATGGCTGCAGGAAAAATGTGAAGCCAGCCGGTGTGGCCGTGCGGTTATAGGCGCTTCAGTCTGGAACAGCGTGACCGCTACGGTCGCAGGTTCGAATCCTGCCTCGGGTATGGATGTGTGTGATGTCCTTAGGTTAGTTAGGTTTAAGTAGTTCTAAGTTCTAGGGGACGGATGACCACAGATGTTAAGTCCCATAGTGCTCAGAGCCGTTTTTTGAAAAATGTGAAGACATCGAAAAAGATATGATTGTCGGAAGCACAGACTCAGCATACAGGAAAGTGAAAACAACCTTTGGTGACATTAAAAGCGCAACGGGAGTTCCACTGTTAAATGCAGAGGAGAGAGCAGATAGGTGGAAAGAATACATTGAAAGCCTCTATGAGTGTGAAGATTTGTCTGATGTGATAGAAGAAGAAACAGATGTCGATTTAGAAGAGATAGGGGATCCAGTATTAGAATCGGAATTTAAAAGAACTTTGGAGGACTTACGGTCAAATAAGGCAGAAGGGATAGATAACATTCCATCAGAATTTCTAAAATCATTGGGGGAAGTGGCAACAAAACGACTATTCACGTTGGTGTGTAGAATATATGAGTCTGGCGATATACCATCTGACTTTCGGAAAAGCATCATCCACACAATTCCGAAGACGGCAAGAGCTGACAAGTTCGAGAAATATCGCACAATCAGCTTAACAGCTCATGCATCGAAGCTGCTTACAAGAATAATATACAGAAGAATGGAAGAGAAAATTGAGAATGCGCTAGGTGACGATCAGTTTGGCTTTAGGAAAAGTAAAGGGATGAGAGAGGCAATTCTGACGTTACGGCTAATAATGGAAGCAAGGCTAAAGAAAAATCAAGACACTTTCATAGGATTTGTCGACCTGGAAAAAGCGTTCGACAATATAAAATGGTGCAAGCTGTTCGAGATTCTGAAAAAAGTATGGGTAAGCTATAGGAAGAGACGGGTCATATACAATATGAACAACAACCAAGAGGGAATAATAAGAGTGGACGATCAAGAACGAAGTTCTCGTATTAAGAAGGGTGTAAGACAAGGCTGTAGCCTTTAGCCCCTACTCTTCAATCTGTACATCGAGAAAGCAATGATGGAAATAAAAGAAAGGTTCAGGAGTGGAATTAAAATACAAGGTGAAAGGATATCAATGATACGATTCGCTGATGACATTGCTATCCTGAGTGAAAGTGAAGAAGAATTAAATGATCTGCTCAACGGAATGAACAGTCTAATGAGTACACAGTATGGTTTGAGAGTAAATCGGAGAAAGACGAAGGTAATGAGAAGTAGTGGAAATGAGAACAGCGAGAAACTTAACATGGTCACGAAGTCAATGAAGTTAAAGACTTCTGCTACCTGGGCAGCAAAATAACCAATGACGGACGGACCAAGGAGGACATCAAAAGCAGATTCGCTATGGCAGAGTCAGAGAAGTATGGCCAAGAGAAGTCTACTAATGTCAAATACCGGCCTTAATTTGAGGAAGATATTTCTGAGGATGTACGTCTGGAGTACAGCATTGTATGGTAGTGAAACATGGACTGTGGGAAAACCGGAACAGAAGGGAATCGAAGCATTTGAGATGTGGTGCTATAGACGAATGTTGAAAATTAGGTGGACTGATAAGGTAAGGAATGAGGAGGTTCTACGCAGAATCGGAGAGGAAAGGAATATGTGGAAAACACTGATAAGGAGAAGGGAGAGGATGATAGGACATCTGCTAAGACACGAAGGAATGACTTCCATGGTGCTAGAGGGAGCGGTTGAGGGCAAAAACAAGACAGAGATTGGAATACGTCAAGCAAATAATTGAGGACGTAGGTTGCAAGTGCTACTCTGAGAATAAGAAGTTGGCGCAGGAGATGATTTCGTGACGGGCCGCATCAAACCAGTCAGTAGACTGATGAAAAAAAAAATTGAGCAAGCAGTGAAGGAAATAAAAGAAAAATTTGGAGTAGGTATTAAAATGCATGGAGAAGAATGTAGTCGAATTAAGTCGGGTGATGCTGAGGGAATTAGATTAGCAAATGAGACACTTAAAGTAGTAAAGGAGTTTTGCTGTTTGGGGAGCAAAATAACTGAAGATGGTCGAAGTAGAGAGGATATAAAAAGTAGACTGGCGAGAGCAAGGAAAGCATTTCTGAAGAAGAGAAATTTGTTAACTTCGGGTATAGATTTAAATGTCAGGAAGTCGTTTCTGAAAGTATTTGTATGGAGTGTAGCCATGTATGGAAGTGAAACATGGACGATAAATATTTTGGACAAGAAGAGAATAGAATCTTTCGAAACGTGGTGCTACAGAAGAACGCTGAAGATTTGATAGGTAGATCACATAACTAATGAGGAAGTGTTGAATAGGATTGGGGAGAAGAGAAGTTTTTGGCACATCTTGACCAGAAGAAGAGATCGATTGGTAGGACATATTCTGAGTCATTTAGGGATCACCAGTTCAGTATTGCCGGGCAGTGTGGAGGGTAAAAATCGTAGGGGGAGAACAAGAGACGAATACACCAAGCAGATTCAGAAGGATGTAGGTTGCAGTAGATACTGGGAGATGAAGAGGCTGGCACAGGATAGAGTAGCATGGAGAGCTGCATCAAACCAGTCTCAGGACTGAAGACCACAACAACACCAACGACCATGGCTCTGGGTTCACTGGTGTGCGCCGTAATTTGACTGGTAGACTACCAACCCTTCCGATGTTGGGTCGGGACGTGGAGGTCAGGACTGGAATTCGCACTGGCTGGCGAGCTGCTAGACAGGGTCTACTCTTGCTGGAACTACAATTCACTGGCAGAAATTCATGTTTTTTAACCTCTAATTCGCATTTTCTAAATCAATAATTTTTATCATTAGCAAAATACGCAAAATAACCTACACTTCCCTTGGTCTGCGACTGCAAAAGGGCGGCTGTACTCTTCACCAACACCAACCATGTAAATAAACAACATGATAGCAAGAAATATCGAAACGCGTAGCGACAAAATAAACAAGTGACTGACGCAGGAATTGTTTTATTGATCAACAGTTGAGCCCTCATAATGCCGTCCCTTACGGACGAAATATCCACGTCAACTGACGTTACGAGCTTCTTCAGAGTTTATTTTTCTTTCTCGGTAATAAAAAAAATCCTTACAGAGAAAGTGATATTTCAATAAGTGCCAAATTTTAACTGATGTTGGTAAATTCGGCCATAAGCTAAGTAAAGTTCGCCCCTTTCTTCAGGGGCAAAGTAGCAATTACCAAGCGTGTGGAACTTGCACCGGGCAGGTGGTATGGTATAAATATCAAACGATAGTAACATAGATTCCTGACTGAGCATTAGAGAGGAAGTCAACTTAAAATGTGATGCATGTTTGTAGCTACCAATGTGAAATCAGGTGTTCTAATAAAATGTAAAAAGTAAAAGAAAAATGACATTCACAACAATTAGTAAAGATTTATGATGATGTTTCATATTGTAATTACTGCTCTTGATTAATGTAATTTACTAATTTATGGAGGTTACTAGTCAATAATATTATCGGTAGGGTAAGTTGCGGTAAAGTGGCAAGGATGAGAAATAGTGGCCACAGCATAGTACTGCTGCCTGTCAAGAAGTGATGGCTCTAGTTCTAATACACATCGCCATATTTGTCTGTGAGATAGAAGATGATTGTTCCATTATATTTTGATAAAAAACTTTCTTGATTTTGTGTTATCTCAAGTAAATTATTTATATTATTCTTGTTACCTTGCTTGAAAGGAGAGCAGTGGTATTTTACGGCATCAATTTTTAAACGTCTCTTGGGCTACAAATGTAGTTCCTAGTTATTTCTACCAGTTTGATAGTTTCTTCTGTGGATCATCAGTTTAGGCATTGCGTCCGATCGGGAAAAGTAGTCCCACACCACTTGTCGACTGAAGGGCCAGATTTTTAACCCAGTAACAGTTACTTACTTCCTAAATACACGCTTGAAGTAACAGATGGAACTGGCTTCTAAAACCTGTTATGTATTAAGCTATCATCCGTCATTATATCCATTTGTGGTACTCTAGAATTAATAAATTTAAATTATTTCAACCGTCTCCATTCCGCTATATTTGGCCAATGCAAAAGTCATATTGAAACTAGTTTTCACAGCCACATAATATTCTTTCAGATACTAGGGCGTGAAAAGGCCTACAGAATGTTCCCTGAAATCAGAAATATTTCGGTGGCTCAAATGGCTCTGAGAACTTAGACCTAATTGAACATAACTAACTTAAGGTCATCGCACACACCCAAGCCCGAAGCAGGATTCGACCCTGCGACCGTAGCGGTCGCTCGGCTCCAGACTGTTGCACCTAGAACCGCACGGCCACTCCGGCCGGCATTTCGGTGGCACTAGCCACTTTAACCATTGTAAGCAAAACTGGTCACTATGTAAACCTCCAGAAAAATGCACGTAGTGCCTGTATGTTATTTTCAGTTTCACTTAAAAATATTTGTTGAGTTTGTAATATCTACATTGAAAGAGTGGATGTACTAAGTTTCTATCAATAACGATAGTTTGGTGAAGATTCCCTTTCCCTTTGAGTTACCACTTTATGCCCCCTCTCCCTCATTCCGCTACCTAAGTGGCCTGAGGTGTCGCTCTACAATGACAATGTTGGCTCTTCTGCTAAAATCTTCGATGACCACTGATCCAGTCAAAGACCTGCCCAATGTTTCCGTCCAGGTTCCCACGTATCCAACTGAGTTATGGAGAAAACAGCCACTAGGAGAAAGAAAGGATCAACATAAAGTAGACGCCATACTTATGGAAATCACTGTCGTTATGCACAGTCCAGACGTATTTACGTGACCATTGCCTGTGTGTGGCGTCAACGTCAAATAAACACTCACAGACAGCATGTGGCTGCATTGGCAATCGAGGGTATGTAAAGCGTGTCAGGAGATGCAGCAAACAATTTAGTCGTTAATATAATGCAGAAGCGTAACGATCTGTCTTCCAATAGGGCGTGAACATTGGCTTTTTGGGCCACTGCGGCGTGGTGGGTTTGTCTTGTGACGTAAATGATTGATCACTTATCTTCGGCGTAGTGTTCCGACAAAAGTTCCACCTACCTCAGTACGGAGTCAGATGACCAGCCCGTTTCTCTGCATACATAGATACTGTTCAGACGACATCAAAGACAGCGTTGAAGAAAAACGCCGTCAATACTTACGTTTGAAAAGTCCGCGTAAACTCTGGCAGCAAGCTACCCCGTAATATAACAAATTTCGGGTGGAGGGCGAGTGCTTCATCTCTCTAGAAAAATGGCAAAATTCTGCAACGAGCTCTTTTATTTCTTTAGGTTCAAAATTAAACACTTGCCATCAGCCCGTATTTAATTAACGAATAATATCACTGTCCTCAGCTCACAGTTCATACAACCCAGTGCACAGACAAGGCAGCCAGAAATGTACTTAAGTTCAACCCGAATTATTACGCGATTTACAGTCATTGCTCTGTTACAGTATATGAGTTTCACATTTGGTCCATTTCAGTGGATTTCTAATAAAGAAATTGCTCGCCAAATATTCCATAGACGAATATGAAACATGCCACGCGGAATTTTTACTAACGCCGAAAGTTCAAACGCGTTTTTTTTCCAACGAAACAATCCAAAAACTTCCAAACTTCACAAAACTGTCCATAAATGCAACTGCTATTACGGCCACACAATCTGGACACGGAAAGCCAATTATTTCTTCATTTTACACATAATAAAGACGGAAGCTCCTCTCACAGCCTATAACTACCTGCAATCCGCGGTAAATGCTAAACTCTGATTGGTTGTTCAAAACGACCAGTCAACCCAAACAATCCATCTGGATCATTTTCGGACGAAAACTGTTTTACGCCAATCAACATCCACAGATGCATTTACGTCACTTCATCTTGCAAATATTAATAAAATGTGTAACAAAACCAAACGAAAAGAAAACTAATCTTGAAATAACTTTAGAAAACTATTACTCTGCAAATGGCTATTCTGGCTATATTCTTACAAAAGCAAGTACCCTTGGACATACGTCATCAGCACAGTGGGGAATTTACATTTTTCATTGCAACTTGCTTGTTTAACACTTTTCCGTGACATAGTTACGTAATGTTTAACATGAGATAATATTGAATTTTTTCGCATGTCCCACATACACACTGTCACTCATTCTCATTTACTCACACAACAACACATAAAACAAATACCGATCTTTTCTGAATTTTGTATTACGAAAATGAAAAATAGTTAACATTTTGAATAATGAAAATTCAAACAAATTGACCTAACGTTTTGTGAACTTCAGTAATGATTCAAAATGATACTAAAAGACAAACTATTATGAATCCTAAGTGACTTTAATCTTACAATTGTCGGTTTGGGGTGTTTTAGGTAATTTTCTCTAACTCTGAAAGTATGCCAGCTAGGAAGCTGAGATTTTTACACAATCTTCTTTTTAATAACAAAGGGCAGTATATTGACTTATAAGTAAATTGATTAATATTTAATATAGTTTACATAGATTCTTAATGGTTTGAGTATTCTGTCGCTCGAATTGACACAGGTACCTCTTACCACGGCTAGGATAGCGACAGGTGCGAATGAGTCATTGCTAAGATACAAGCAGCTGTATCTGTCACCGCCAACGGCTCCAATGCTACGAGCCATATTGCGAAACAGCTTACTGCAGTGATGCTATTGCGTATTGACTCGCGACGTTACGCCACGAGCAGAAACATTTCAGAAACGACTAAGTTTGGAAACTGTTTGTGTGCAACTGTGGTTAAAGTACACAGTGCATGGCAATAGTGGCTCCATCGAAAACTGGCACCAAGGAAACTATGGTGCACCATGGGCAGTAGATGACTAGGGTGAACGATGGCTGCGCAGATGTGTACATGCAGTTGTTGAGCAACTGGCCAGCCAGACGAATCAAGGGGCTACCATCAGCGTTCCTCAACGACCATTGAGCGAACATCCGTATAGGCCTCAGCAGCAGGCTCCCGTTTCATGCACGTTTGTTTAGTGGCGACAGATACCCTTTTCAGATATATCACCTTTTATGCTCCATCGGACACACCGACACTGGCATGTACGGACCTGCAAAATCCGGGCTGGAGGAAGCAGCATTATGGCCTGGGGATGTTTTTGTGGCGTTCCATGGGTGATCTCGTCGTTGTGGAAGGCAGAATGGATCAACAAATGTATACATCTGTCCCTGGGGACCATGTCCGCCCTCGGCACGATGGCGTCCATCAGCAGGTCAATGCAACGTCTCAAATAGTTCACAGTGTACGTGCGTGGTTCAAAGAGTATCGGGATGAGTTTGACATTTTCCGATGGCCGCCAAACTCCTCAGATTTAAACCCAGTTGAGAATATGTAGGACCACCTTGATCGGGCTGTGGGCGCCACGGATCAGCAACCAAGAGACCCAACGCAGCTGGAGCAATGGAGTCGGCATGGCTCCACATCCCTGTCGGTGCACCCAGAACCTCACTGGCTCTCTTCCTGCAGGTCTGCGCCGCAAAAGATTGCTATTCAGGATTTTGACAGAGGTCATATAAATGTGATTGGAGCGCGTAAATTGCAAAGAGTAACAATTTTATTGACTGATTGGAATAAAGTTCAGACAAAAATGTTTTCAGTCAACAATAAGTAGCAGGTCGGCAGTGGACAGCCGCGTCTCACCATGTTTGACCAATTTTTTATTATTGTGCCGAGTGATCCTGTCCTCCGAGTATTTTAAAACCCCGCCACCTACCGCAAACGTCGCTGTTTGCAGATGTGGCGTTCCATGGTGGCAGCTGTCGTCTCCATTGTATGTCATCAAAGTGGTACAGAGATCGATGGATTCTGCCAATAGAGGCGTTGTCACAATGTCGCCAATCTCATTGCCCGTACGAACAGACTGCTGACGACAACACAGACCAACGACGGAAAAAATTTTTGGCAGAAAATACCTTGTTCTTATGTTTTTTTAGGGTGGCAAACCTTAAAAATGATACTTAAAAAACTGTATAACCCACCAGTTATTCACATTTTACAGTTAAATTTATCAAATTAAGCGATTTTTTAAAGAATTTGACAGCTTTAATACAGTCAAAATAATTTAAAACGGACGTATAATGAATGTAAATGATGTTGATAGCACTGCTGAAAAACATTTTCTGGCAAAAAAAGGTCGAATTAATTTTTACGGTAACAGATGTTGCTTTGTTTACTGCCTACCTAAACTCACTCTGCCGTTTTCTGTACATGTGCTCAGTACAATGTCTAATCGTGGTTGTAAAACTCTGCTGACAGTTTTTGTTATATTTGTGGTGAATCTGTGATTAAAAAACACCAAAGAAACATTACAGACTTTGTGAAAAAGGGTAATCTATCATACTTTTGATCTAAACTTGGTGGTCAAGATAGATCTTGGGCGCCGCATAAGGTATGTTACGTGTGTGCTAAAGATAAGAGAAAATGGTCCAAAAAGGAGACAAAAGCCTTTAGATTTGGTGTTCCTATGATATGGAGGGAGCCAAAAAAAATCATTCCAATGACTGCTACTTTTTTAGTGCTGATATTACTCGTCATAATTCAAAAACAACTTTGAAACCACAATGACCTTAAATGAGGAAAAAAACGTGGGTATCATTCAAGCACTTCCTTACAAAGTTCATAGGACATGAAAAAAATCAGCTACAATATTAAAGAAGTTTAAAACTTTGGGATATTTAATGAGCCTGAAAGTTCGCATTTTGAACAGTCACCTTGATTACTTCCCGGACAATATGGGAGATGTTAGTCAGGAACAAGGAATGCGTTTCCAGCAGGACATTAATGTGATGGAGAAACGCTACCAAGGCCGCTGGAACACCAACATGATGGGGGACTACTGTTGGTCACTTCACCGAGGACTTCAGGAAGCGACTCATAGAAAAAGCTACACAAGAAGCTTCAAAGAAAAAAGAGAAAGACAATACAAACCAATTCAAGCTGATAAGTGAAACCTCGTATTAACATAAATCATTGTTTTAAGTAGCTTACCGTAAATACAAACCATGTTTATGTTGTAATAAAGCGTTTCATTAATTTCCCCGTTTATCGTATAGTATAGGAGTGTTATACATTTCTCGAAAACTATGAGTGATACAAAAAAGTAAGGCTTGATTTGGATTCAGCTCATAAAAATCTGTAAGGGTCAGCTATCAAAGTAAATAAAATTTAAAAAAAATTTCGTTGACCTGTGCAATTAGTTGAATTCCAAACAATTGAGTCTCTTCGGTCATAACTGGCGACACGAAACGAATTATAGACTATGAGAGACTGGTAAGCTTTGGAGTTTGTGGCATCTTGAGATTGAAAAATGCTGCAATCTAAATATAGCTCGTAATCTATGACCGAAATCGCATGTAGCCCAGAACTTGATCGGAATTTGTAGGTGTGAATGGTAATATGAAAAAATTATTTTCTCAGGTTAGAAGGGTGAATTATCTTAAGCTTACAGTGAATGTAATGGATGTTTTTAGGATTGCGATAGATGTGTATTAGCTGCCTACAGATTGTTACCACAACTTACAGGCGTTTATATTGCAAATGTGGTGTATGTGCATCCACTTTTCAGTGCTTTAGTTGTTCAAAGTATCTTATTGTAAACTACATACTTGTATTTCACATGTATGCTGAATGACACTCATTCAAGGTTAAGTGACGTATGTCTGCACAGCTTGAAATAAAATCACCAAAACAAAGTGATTGTTATCGTGCTTTTCAAGGTCACCACAAATCATCTCGAGAATGTAACACAACGTTTTTTCCCTTCATCTCATATTTAGTTTTGCAATTCCCCAGCAACTGAGGACAGAGTGTACTCACCACGTTCTTTTCGAGACAGATATAGGTCACTGAAATGCATTCGTCATCTTTTTAATAATAAAAGCAGAATTTGCAACACCCGTCCCCAACGACAGAGACGTTGTGATATCCATCGCACTCGAAGAGGTTAAAATCTAACCTACTTCGTTCATAGAATACATTTTAACCAGCCCTAACGTCCTTTATCCCGCCAAAAATTGACGAAGGAGATCGGACACACTGTGAGCAAGCTGTCGGCCAATGTTGTCGGATTATCGGACGAACACCAAGGAGAGAATATTCTTACCATCGTAAATTATAAACTGTATCTGTGATGGTTAGGAACTGTAAGGTTCAATTTATTACATATCTCTTGGTATTTGAATCTGATTACAGCTCCTGTACTCTGTAATCTTTTTGTTGTTGTGGTTTCAGTCCTGAGACTGGTTTGATGCAGCTCTCCATGCTACTCTACCCTGTGAAAGCTTCTTCATATCCCACTACCTACTGTAACCTACACCCTTCTGAATCTGTTTACTGTATTCATCTCTTGGTCTCCCTCTACGATTTTTACCCTCCACGCTGCCCTCCAATGCTAAATTGGTGATCCCTTGATGCATCAGAACATGTCCTACCAACCGATCCTTTCTTCTAGTTAAATTGTGCCACAAACTTCTCTTCTCCCCAATCCTATTCAATACCTCATCATTAGTCATATGATCTACCCATCTAATCTTCAGCATTCTTCTGTAGCACCACGTTTCGGAAGCTTCTACTCTCTTCTTGTCCAAACTACTTACCGCCCATGTTTCAAGTTCATACATGGCTACGCTCCATACAAATACTTCCAGAAACGACTTCCTGACACTTAAATCAATACTCGATGTTAACAAATTTCTCTTCTCCAGAAACGCTTTCCGTGCCATTGCCAGTCTACATTTGATATCCTCTCTACTTCGACCATCATCAGTTATTTTGCTCCCCAAATAGCAAAACTCCTTTACTACTTTAAGTGTCTCATTTTCTAATCTAATTCCCTCAGCATCACCCGACATAATTCGACTACATTCCATTATCCTCGTTTTGCTTTTGTTGATGTTCATCTTACACCCTTCTTTCATGACACTGTCCATTCCGTTCAACTGTTCTTCCAAGTCCTTTGCTGTCTCTGACAGAATTACAATGTCATCGGCGAACCTCAAAGTTTTTATTTCTTCTCCATAGATTTTAATATCTCCTCCGAATTTTTCTTTTGTTTCCTTTACTGCTTGCTCAATATACAGATTGAATAACATCGGGGATAGGCTACAACCCTGTCTTACTCCATTCCCAACCACTGCTTCCCTTTCGTGCCCCTCGACTCTCATAACTGCCATCTGGTTTCTGTGCAAATTGTAAATAGCCCTTCACTCCCTGTATTTTACCCCTGACACCTTCAGAATTTGAAAGAGAGTATTCCAGTCAACATTGTCAAAAGCTTTCTCTAAGTCTACAAATACTAGACAACGTAGGTTTCCCTTTCCTTAATGTAGCTTCTAAGATAAGTCGTAGGGACAGTATTGCCTCATGAGTTCCAATATTTCTACTGAATCCAAACTGATCTTCCCCGAGGTCCCCTTCTACCAGTTTTTCCATTCGTCTGTAGAGAATACGCGTTAGTATTTTGCATCCGTGACTTATTAAACTGATTGTTCTGTAATTTTAACGTCTGTCAGCACCTGCTTTCTTTGGGATTGGAATTATTATATTCTTCTTGAAGTCTGAAGGTATTTCGCCTGTCTCATACATCTTGCTAACCAGATGGTAGAGTTTTGTCAGGACTAGCTCTCCCAAGGCCGTCAGTAGATCTAATGGAATGTTGTCTACTCCCGGGCCCTTGTTTCGACTCAGGTCTTTCAGTGCTCTGTCAAACTCTTCACGCAGTATCATATCTCCCAATTCATCTTCATCTACATCCTCTTCCATTTCCATAATATTGTCCTCAAGTACATTGCCTTTGTATAGGCCCTCTATATACTCCCTCCACCTTTCTGCTTTGCCTTCTTTGCTTAGAACTGGGTTTCCATCTGAGCTCTTGATATTCATAGAAGTGGTTCTCTTTTCTCCAAAGGTCTCTTTAATTTTCCTGTAGGCAGTATCTATCTTACCCCTAGTGAGTTAACCCTCTACATCCTTAAATTTGTCCTCTAGCCATCCCTGCTTAGCCATTTTGCACTTCCTGTCGATCTCGTTTATGAGAGGTTTGTATTCCTTTTTGCCTGCTTCATTTACTGCGGTTTTATATTTCTCCTTTCGTCAATTAAATTCAGTATATCTTCTGTGACCCAAGGATTTCTACTAGTCCTCGTCTTTTTACCTACTAGGTCCTCTGGAGCCTTCACTACTTCATCTCTTAAAGCTACCCATTCTTCTTCTACTGTATTTCTTTCCCCCATTCCTGTCAATTGTTCCCTTATGCTCTCCTTGAAACTCTGTACGACCTCTGGTTCTTTCAGTTTATCCAGGTCCCATCTCCTTAAATTCCCACCTTTTTGCAGTTCCTTCAGTTTTAATCTAGAGTTCATATCCAATAGACTGTTGTAACCTCCCTACAAAATAATTTACCGCAACCTCTCAACAGAAAATATTAACATAAATAATATTCACGTTTAGTGTAACCTCCCCACAGAAAAATTTACCATAACCTCCCAACAAAATTCGTTCCCATTTAACGTGCACACAAAATTCTTTCTCATTTAATGTAAGCTCAAAACAGAAAAATTCCTAAACCTCTCAACAGTAAGAAATTATAATTATGTAGTTCACATTCATGTGTAACGTCCCAACAAAATATAAATAAATTCAGTAACCTGATAATAATACAATGTAACTAACCTCACAATTAAATTGTCACTCACTTATGACTTTTCAATAATTGACTATGAATTTAACCTGGTAAATTCTGGACGACAGCAGTGCTGCGTCATGGCCCTGAAAGATCATTCTGAATAAAAAAGAGAAAAAAATTGTTACCTCAGTGAAGTCGCCGGATAACGCATATATATCTGCTCTTAAAATAATGTTTTCTGGCACAGCCCTGTGCAATGCTGGCCGATAGATTTGTCATTTATGAAAGGAAGCAACTGATTTTTCTTTTGCAACAATCGGGATGATCATGCATGGGAGAAATTAGTAAATTCTTTAAATTGAAATGAATAGCTGTTTAAAGTTACGTTTTATGAGAAAGATTATTATTAGGAAATTTTAAACACATTTACATGGGACTTGAGATGGTATTACTACATATGCGCGAGGCTGCTTTTTCCCTTATACAATAATACTCAGGCTCCGGCATCGCTGCACCGCGACCGGCCACCCAACACGATACACCAGACCAGACCAGAGCAGACTGCAGGCTAGAGCAGACTAGCAACAACTTACTGCTACAGCTACACAGTTCGTACTCAGTCAACACTGCTCTCTGGTCAGAGATTCTCTTATACCTTGCATATCGCAGGCACGGCATGAGCAATACATCGAAATTACATCTGATCGGACCTCTTACACTGTGATCAGAGTCCACTTCCGCCCCTGGAAATGTCTTACAATTTAAAACCTGGTTCCTAAATCACTGTCTTACCATTATGTTTTGACATTGTAATTCTGTCAGAGACAGCAAAAGACTTGCAAGAGCCGTTGAACGGAATGGATGGTGTCTTGAAGGGAGGATATAAGATGAACAACAACAAAAGCAAAACGAGGATAATAGAATGTAGTCGAATTAAGTCGTGAGATGTTGAGGGTATTAGATTAGGAAATGAGACACTTAAAGTAGTAAAGGAGTTTTGCTGTTTGGGGAGCAAAATAACTGATGATGGTACAAGTAGAGATGATATCAAATGTAGACTCTCAATGGGAAGGAAAGCGTTTCTGAAGAAGAGAAATTTGTTAACATCGAGTTTTGATTTAAGTGTTAGGAAGTCGTTTCTGAAAGTATTTGTATGGAGTGTAGCCATGTATGGAAGTGAAACATGGACGATAAATAGTTTAGACAATAAGAGAATAGAAGTTTTCGAAATGTGATGCTACAGAAGAATGCTGAAGATTAGGTGGGTGGATCACATAACTAATGAGCAGATGTTGAATAGGATTGGGGAGAAGAGAAGTTTGTGGCACAACTTGACTAGAAGAAGGGATCGTTTGGTAGGACAAGTTCTTAGGCATCAAAGGGTCACCAATTTAGTATGGAGGGCAGCGTGGAGGGTAAAAATCGTGGAGGGAGACCAAGAGATGAATACACCAAGCAGATTCAGAAGGATGCAGGTTGCAGTAGGTACTGGGAGATGAAGCAGCTTGCACAGGATAGCGTAGCATGGAGGGCTGCATCAAACCAGGCTCAGGACTGAAGACGACAACAACAACCATTATGTAATCTATCTGAAACCTGTCAGTATCTCCAGGCTTCTTTCATGTATACAACCTTCTTTTATGACTCTTGAACCAAGTGTTAGCTATGATTAAGTTGTGCTCTGTGCAAAATTCTATCAGGCGGCTTCCTCTTTCATTTCTTAGCCCCAATCCATATTCGCCTACAACGTTTCCTTCTCTCCCTTTTCCTACTACCGAATTCCAGTCACCCACGGCTATTAAATTTTCGTCTCCCTTCACTATCTGAATAATTTCTTTTATTTCATCATACATTTCTTCAACTTCACGGCCATCTGCAGAGCTAGTTGGCATATAAACTTGTACTACTGTAGTAGCCGTGGGCTTCGTGTCTATCTTGGCCACAATAATGCGTTCACTATGCTGTTTGTAGTAACTTACCCGTACTCTTATTATTTTATTCATTATTAAACTGACTCCTGCATTACCCCTATTTGATTTTGTATTTATAACCCTGTATTCTCTTGACCAGAAGTCTTGTTCTTGCTGTCACCGAACATTCACTAATTCCCACTATATCTAACTTTAATCTATCCATTTCCCTTTTTAAATTTTCTAACCTACCTGCCCGATTAAGGGATCTGACATTCCACGCTCCGAACCGTAGAATGTCAGTTTTCTTTCTCCTGATAACGACGTCCTCTTGAGTAGTCCTCGCCCGGAGATCCGAATGGGGGACTATTTTACCTCCGGAATATTTTACCCAAGAGGACGCCATCATCATTTAATCATACAGTAAAGCTGCATGCCCTCTGGAAAAATTACGGCCGTAGTTTCCCCTTGCTTTCAGCCGTTCGCAGTAGCAGCACAGCAAGGCTGTTTTGGTTAGACTTACAAAGCCAGATCAGTCAATCATCCAGACTGTTGCCCCTGCAACTACTGAAAAGGCTGCTGCCCCTCTTCAGGAACCACACGTTTGTCTGGCCTCTCAACAGATACCCCTCCGTTGTGGTTGCACCTACGGTACGGCTATCTGTATCGCTGAGGCACGCAAGCCTCCCCACCAGCGGCTAGGTCCATGGTTCTTTGGGGGGGGGGGGGGGGCGTACTTCAGCCATCATATTCCCAGGGCAGTGAAGATGTAAGAAGCATAGAGATGACGCAATGTGGGATGAGGTACCGATGGCAGATGTTAGATTCGGTACCATTCCCGTGAAAAAGACCGCCTGCATGATGCTGCTGCTCTGTGATTGGCCCCTGTGTTCGGCGGTAGGGCGCCAAAATGTTAAACTTTAGTGGCCATTATTAATTAGACCTGTCATCCAAATTACTTCATTTTTTAAACAAACATCTCTCAACAGCCAGCTACCAATCAGTCATTTCAAAATTATTAAAATCAAAGTATTACTGAAACAAAAGATGACGATATTACTGCCGATGCACTTCGGTGGTGTTCGGGTCACACCTTGCTGGCTTGGCGCGCCAAGTGTCTCGGGAAGTCCGGATCTCCAGTTCTGACCGTTACAGTAGACAGACATGTTGTCTGTTATAGCAGTATTTGTTTCATGCAATTTTATTTACTACAGTTACGACCGCCTCTAGGTACAGACATGTTTTCTGTAATAGTAGTATTCGATTCATGTAACTTTATTCTCCAGTTCTGACGGTTCCAGTAGACAGACATGTTGTCTGTGGCAGGATGTATTTCATGTTATTTTAGCCATATATAATGACTGTGGAAAGATATGTTCAATACGTTGTGATAAAGACTAGTTTCTCGTGTCTGTATCAATAAAAACGCGAGTGGCATCCCAAATGAGTTATAGTTTATTCGTAGCAGCAGTTCCTTGCGAAGTTAATTTCAGCCTCAAGAAAAAGAATCCACGACCGGCGTACTGTTTTCTGCGCTGGGGATATCATCATCATGAAGACAGCAGGTTAGTGAAGTGTACAATAACTTATGTATGCCAAACAGGGCAGTAGAAACAACTAGGCACCTCACGTGTACTGCATGCACAGTATAAATGAGCTGAGTGACACGTCATTTGCAGTAATGCAGATGAGGTAAAGATGGATGAAAGTATTAAAACTACCTCACGTTTATTCCTTTTTCTTGCCGTAACTCCCAAAACTAATAGAAATGAGATGTTAGACTCCTGTACAATAAATTTCATTACTATATCCAGTGCTTTACTTGCCACCTAATACCTACGATACCATCACGAATATACTGCAAAGCACTATATTAGTTAGCCTGCTCGACCTACTTCACTTATGACGAAGGCAGAATAAGAGTACGTTGACATGCAATGAATTGATGAAGAGAGTATTGCAATCAGTTCATCAACGTTGATCTCTGTCTACTCCTGCGTATAATTACGTTAACAGTGCAATGTAACCCTTGCATCATCGCTTGCGGCACTTGAATTGTAGTTTTATCATCACCGATACCTACTTAATTACTTGGCAGATTTTATTAGTCTTTTTTAAATTTTTTTTCATGTCATCTGACTGATGTAATGCGACCCAGCACTAATTCCTCCCCTTTTCCAGCCTCTTCTCGCAATTATTTGTTGGATACACTCCAATCTCGGTCTTCCCTCACAGACTTTGCTCTCTACATCTTCCTCAAGTAAAATGGAAGATATTCCTTGGTAGTGTAACAGATTTCATATCATTACACATGTCCTGTCATTTTGTCCCTTCTTCTTGTCACTGTTTTCCATATGTTCTATTCCTCGACGATTCTGCTGAGAGCCTACTCAGTTTGTATCTTATGGTCCCAAGTGAATTTCAACACTCACCTATAGACTTTATGTCTGCCCCTGGTAGCTGAGTGGTCAGCACGAAGGAATGTCATACCTAACGGCCCAGGTTCTATTCTCGGCTGGGTCGGAGATTTTCTCCACTCAGGGACTGGGTGTTGTATTGTCCTTATCATCGTCATTTCATCCCCATCGCCACCCAAGTCACCGAAGTGGTATCAACTCGGAAGACTTGCACCAGGCGAACGGTCTACCTGATGAGAGCGCTAATGACGCGGCATTTCCATTTATAGATTTTATAATGATTTTATTCCTATTTTTTATTTATAGATGATTTATTGATCTGATGATGACCACTAGCTGACTGAAACCAGTAATTGCATTTTGAAATTTTTTGTCATTGTGATTGCAAGAAAAGATAATAAAAATGTATTACCATTTCTAGGCGTTAGGAAAGGGTATGGTCAAACACGAGAAGTGATTTACATAGTGAAAGGCGAATGAACAAAATTATCTAGCAGTGTAACGAACGAACAGGAGCATGTTCTTGCAGTGTTGTCGAGACATAAAACTGTCGGTATTTCCAAGAAGCGACTAAAATACGATTCCACTGACATTCTCATGGAGCGACTGTTTGGCAGTGGTGTAAAACGCGAATTGTGGGTTTATTTCTCCAACCAACGTCATAGGCTATAACAGATACAGTCATTCATACGATATACAAGAAAGTAATTAGTGTGTCCTTAGATGCCCCAGATTGTATGTAGGAAGCGTTCAGGAAGACTATGTTATTTCAGGAGGAGATTTATTCAGGACTCAGTAGGATATACCAACTTTATACGTGCAATTAAATGGAAAATGAGCTGTTTTTACAAAACTGAATTGTGAAAATGACATATTTAGGTAACTGAAAAACCATTTTCTAGTGTAGTGTTATACCTACAATCCAGTATACCACGTCTTTACTTGACGTCCCCGGCTGCGTGTATGTGTAACAACACATGGACCATTCTGTGCGAATCAGAGGGCTTCTCTGAGCCCATTGGTCAATACTTTAATGGTTCGTCCACATAAACAGTAAAACATAAGAATTTCACTTCGCCTAATGTTTAAAAATCTTGAAAATCACTTCATCAAGTATGGTCAAAAACAGTTATACCTCTAGCAGCCGTCATTTTTACAATTTGGTCACTGAAAGATCTTGGGACTATTGTTATTGCAATAATTTTGATATGAGAATCTTGTACAACTGTGTTTCTCTCTTCCATTCCATTTCCAACAGTGAACGTATTAGTCTGAGTGAATATTTAATTTCCATTTCATTTTCAAACTGCTGCATGGTAGAACTGGAATATTAACAAAAGTTGTGAAATATTTTCTTACAAACACCACATTTAGAAGAGACGCAGTTTATGAAGTGGTACAAAACTTCCCGCGAAGGATTTATCGTTGTTAAACGATTTACCTAAAATTTTAAATTATGGATTCGTTTCCAGGGGACCGAGTGAGGTGGCGCAGTGGTTAGCACACTGACCACGAATTTTGGAGGACTACGCTTTAAACCAGCTTCCGGCCATCCTGATTTAGGTTTTCCCCTGGTGTCCCTAAATCTATTCAAGAAAATGCCACGATGATTCGTTTGAAAGGGCGTGGCCGATTTCCTTCCCCATCCTTTCCTAATCATACAAGTTTGTACACCGTCTTTAATGACCTCGTTATCGACGGGACGTTAAACGCGAATCTCGTTCTCCGTTTGCAGAGTTAATATTAGAAATTTACGATCGAATGACTGAATCTGTTATCATTACCTGGTTGTAATTATTATAAGGAAACTTCTGTCAGAGATTCTGACTTTCTACATGAGTTCATAAATATTCCCAGTTTTCTGGTTTGATAATAAGTATTTGGAAGATTTAAGCCGATTTAATAAAAAGAAAATAATGAAATGTAAACTTTTGAGTATAGTTTCTTTCTACATTTCATGTATGTAAAATGATTATTGAGGACAGTGTTAATTGAACTATCAAAAATATGGAACGTGTGTCACATGAAGCTACCAAGAACTACGCTGTTAACAGCTAACTTAAGGTTTGATTGTCAATACAGAATCATCAAAAGCGCATGATAATATTGTTACCCTGTGTAAAATAAATCGTCTAAAATTTCGCTCAAAGGACTTTCGTATCTGACACTTACTCTGTTATGCGAAATCGTGTAATTCGTGCTATCCCTGTAACTGTGTTTCTGGCCGCATAACGATGAATCATCTTTTCTCATCCTTTCAGCTAGTCATTGTCGGCGGCGTATATATATTAAAAAGAAAAGATTCTAATGAATTGTCTGTCTCACCTGGGATGTTCATTGTTGTATCCATCAACTATTAGTAGGTTTTTCTTCTCTTAAATTTGCATGGGTGTTTTGCGTTCTTCAATTTCTGTTTGTTTTACTTTCGTTTGTCCTTCAAAGACAGATTTTTCAAGCCATTTCCGCCAAACTTTCCTCATGCATATTTCCTCTTCCTCGCTCAGTATTCGACTCTGTGAGTCCAAACATAAAAAAAAAAAAAGATTCAAATGGCTCTGAGCACTATGCGAATTAACTTCTGAGGTCATCAGACGCCTAGAACTTAGAACTAATTAAACCTAATTAACCTAAGGACATCACACACATCCATGCCTGAGGCAGGATTCGAACCTGCGACCGTAGCGGTCACGCGGTTCCAGACTGAAGCGCCTTTAACTGCACGGCCACACCGGCCGGCGAGTCCAAACAAAACATATTTATAAACTGTTGTATAGCTCATGTTACAAACAACTTTCCAAATTCTTCTATTTTGTTGTTTTTGTTTTTTTTCGTTTTTTTGTTTTTCGAAATAGCTCCCATCGGCATGCTTTCAATGTGACTGAAAGAGTTTAACTGTTCATTTCTCTGTAATGTTATATTTTAATATCGAAATATTTTATTTGTGGGTATTGTAGAAATCATGTCTTATCACTAAATAAATTCAACTATAAACATGGATATAATGCCTTCGACATAACATCGACTAATTGACTAGGTACGCTAGAAAGTGCCATTTACATTACTGCAACTTGTAATGCCTAACAAAAGGCGTGAGAGAAACGATTCGTCCTCACCTCTAATCTATCCACGTCTTGGCGGCAACAAAGGGGAGACCCAACCCCTCTTGTTCAGTCCGCCACATTGATCTCCGACGAAAGGAGACCATTTTTCATTTTCTGGCTTTTCACTTTCTCTGCAGGGATCTTGCAGTTCATACCATTTCATTTTAATTTTCTGCCTTTTGCAACAAATGCAGTCGTGGTTAATTAACAACGAAAGGATGTCCGTGTCTGCAGATGCCTCAGGTAATTTATTCGCACAATTACTGTGCTTTTATCCCCACATACTCTACTTATTTCCTTTACTGACATTTGTAACAGAGATAATAGAGGTTTTTTTGCTGTTCTTGCCACATTGTTGTGGTTTTCAAAATATTTGACCCTTTATTCTTAAAGTCTGTCGTGTTTTCCTGAGGAAAAAAGAAGATCATTGAAGAAATACTGTAAATCTTTGACATGGATGAATACTCATATTTTGTACTGTTAGATACCTGTAAGAGAGTAATGATATGTAATTCCACTAGGCCCACTCTTCCGACGTGATTCAAAGACTTCATGTGGGAAGAGTTCTTGCTTTCATTTAGGCCATCTAATAAGAAACGAGTCAATAGATGGAAGGAAGAATTTCATTATTCATACCCAGATCGTACTACATAACAACGTACCCACTTCATTATATTTGTATTTATATACTTATTATAATCTTTCTTCTGGTTTTGCCTCTTCTACGTAACTCACGACTGAATTTGGTGATCTTTAGCACAGCAGAGCAGCTACCAAAAGCTTCCAAAGTGCGTTTTAGGGCCGTACGGATACAAATATGAATGAAGATACACTGTGGGATCTTTCATCTGAGATGTGGACTGTGAATTTCCTACGAAAGACTTAGAGAGACGGGAAGTACTTAAAAGTGGAAAGTAGTATTTACAAATTCATCTTTTGTTAAATTATTCTCTGAGAACTGCTTTTATTGGTCTATTGATTATTGCATCAGTAGCACCACGTGTATGAAACTGTATTATTATCATTGTCATACGTTTGAATGTCATCTATATTCGCGACATACGTTGCCGTTTCGTGTTTCTATCTTTTGTTGTTTTCTTCTTTTTATTCGGAACAAAATAATGCGTTCCCTTGTGACCTTCTTTTTAACCACATTTCTTCTTGTGTGTAGTTTCTCTTCTACTATGACAATGTTATTTTAATTACAAACTCCTGTAGTCTTAAAGCATTGTTGGAACTGCCGTTAATTTGTAGAATTTCAGCTATGTTTTTTTTACACTAAATTCATATTGAAAAAAAGTGCACTTACCCAGTCATTGTTAGATCATAATCGCTGCAGCACCACCAGTTCCCTTACGTTGTTCTTGTAAAATACGCTTTACATCATAATGTTATGTGACAAGGTCTTCAGATATCATCACTTTGGTTTTGATATCTACCACTATTTCAAATTCACTTTTGCGTCTTTTCTTGCCTTCTGTTGTTCGGTTCACTTGTGACACGTACCTCTCACATGCCACACCAGAACATTAATAGTGGGAAATGTGTGTGTTATTGGTATTAAATGTTGTTGATTACTTTGTAGATTACAAAAATGGTTCTAATGGCTCTAAGCACTATGAGACACAACATCTGAGGTCATCAGTCTCCTAGACTTGGAACTACTTAAACCTAGCTAACCTAAGGACATCACACATATCCATGCCCGAGGCAGGATTCGAACCTGCGACCGTAGCAGCAGCACGGTTCCGGACTGAAGCGCCTAGAGCCGCTCGACCACAGCGGCCGGCTGTAGATTACAACCAATCTATTTTAATGTTACACTCTAAGGCAAAAAGAAAAAGCTACGCTCCACGAAGGAGTTACCTGAATGGTACGGAATTAGGTAGATCTGATTTACTTGTAGCTACAGACAAACAAATGATTACCACTTCAGATCAACTTGACAATTTATTGATTAGAAGCACCTCGACAAACTGAGCAACCCAAAAACTCGTTGGTCCAACTCTACCCCTTATGCAAGCAGTTATTCAACTGAGAATGGATAAAGTTACTGGGTGTCCTCCTAAGGGATATCGTGACAAATTCTGTCCAACTGGAGCGTTTGATCGTCAAAATCTCGAAGTAGTTGGAGGACCCTGCCCACAATACACCAGACATTCTAAGTTCGGGAGAGATCTGTCCACTTTGTTGACCAAGGTAGGATTTGGCAAGCACGAAGACAAGCATTAGATACTCTGACCATTTGCGGGCGGGCATAATCTTGCTGAAATGTAAGTCCAGTATGGCTTGCCATGAAGGGCAACAAAACGCCTCGTTGAATTTCATCCACATGCTTTTGTGCTGTAAGGGCGCCTCGGAAGACAGGAAAAGGGCATCTATTATAAAAAGAAATGGCGCGCGGGACTACTCCTGGTTGTCGGGTCGCATAGTGAGCAATATCTTGGTATGCCCCCCACGACGTCTTCAGACACGTACTTGGCCTGGAATGGCTCTGAATGGTTCAAATGGCTCTGAGCACTATGTGACTTAACTTCTGAGGTCATCAGTCACTTAGAACTAATTAAATTTAACTAACCTAAGGACATCACACACATCCATACCCGAGGCAGGATTCCAACCTGCGACCGTAGCGCTCGCTCGGCTCCAGACTGTAGTGCCTAGAACCGCACTGCCACTCCGGCCGGCTGGCCTGGAATATCCTCGACTGGAGTGTATTGTCATTACTGGCGAGTCCCACTTATAACTGAGCCCAAACGACCAGCGAAGTCGTGACTGGAGATGCTGTGGACCGCAGGGGACACTAATTTGATTGTCGCCAGCCGTACGGTCGGGCAACCTTGAGTGATAGTCTTGGGTGCCTATTCTATTCATAGCAGGACCTCTCTCATGTCGACGATATTCTACTCCCCGCACAGTATGAGAGGTTTTACAACTTCTCTTCGTGCATGTCAAACCATAACTTGGCCAGCAAGGTCGCCGAATCTCACTCTAGTTGAGGACGTTTGGAGCATCATGTGAAGGACTCTCCTGCCAGCTCGGGATTTTGACCATCTGACTCACCAGTTGGATAAATTTGGCACATATCTCTGAGGAAGACATCCAACAATTCTACCAACCAATACCACGTTTAATAGCTGCTTGTGTTATGGAGAGAGGTGGAAAACACGTCATTGACTTACTCAGTTTGTGAAGCAATTTGTCTTGACTAAATCATTCAATTTTTTTGGAACTCTAATCGCTCGTTTTTCTGTACATGTTAATCACAGATACCGATTTCCCTCGCATTAGAATAACTGCTTCGTGGTGCGTCTTCTTTTATTGTACGGTATATTAATTTATCCACAATAGTTCGTCTGACAAGCATGAATCCTATTTTTAGGTTTCTTATTATACAAGGTGGTCCATTGATAGTGACCGGGCCAAATATCTCACGAAATAAGCGTCAAACGAAAAAACTACAAAGAACTAAACTCGTCCAGCTTGAAGGTCGAAACCAGATGGTGCTATGGTTGGCCCACTAGACGGTGCTGCCATAGCTCAAACGGATATCAACTGCGTTTTTTAAATAGGAACCCCCATTTTTATCACATATTCGTATAGTACGTAAAGAAATAGGAATATTTTAGTTGGACCACTTTTTTCGCTTTGTGATAGATGGCGCTGTAATAGTCACAAACCTATAAGTACGTTGTATCACTTAACATTCCGCCAGTGCGGACGATATTTGCTTTGAGATACATTACCTCTGTTAAAATGGACCGTTTACCAATTGCGGAAAAGGTTGCTATGAATATTCTTACCTTATAACTCATGATGGACTTAGAAACACATAATAACTTGGGCAGCTTCATTGATTACTATTACCATTATATTACTATTATACTGTCATGTAGTTTATTCTTATTCTGGATAAAACATATTGAGCTTCGACTCTAATGACATCGTTTTGAACGGGACTCTAAACCACAACGTTCCTTCTTTCCTCTATCACGACAGCAATGCAAGTAACAGGGCTGCGAAAAATGAAGAGATGGAAACGCTTAAAGCTTTGCGAGACAAAATGTTTTTCCCCGCAAAGGGTTAAGGGTCTCCATTATTTCATTTTTCACAACCCTGTTACTTGCGTTGCTGTAGAAGAAAAGTTATGGTTTAACGTCCCGTTAATGACGATGATATTAGAACCGAAGCTCAAGGTCGTTTGTTGTTAATACCAAGTCTCGGAATGTTCTTGACCGATTGAATGTTCTTGACCGATTGATTAGAAAAAAAAGACGAAAGAAAGGAAACGAGCGTATGACATTGTTGGCCGGGAGGCCCCACGCGGGGGAGTTCGGCCGCCGTATAGCAAGTCCTTTTTAGTTGACGCCACTTCGGCGACTTCCGGGTCAGTGATGATGGGAGACAAACAACACCCAGTCCCCTGCCGGAAATCGAACCCGGACCCCCTGTGTGATAAGCGGAAACGCTACCGCTACGCTGCGGAGGCGGACGATGGATTCGAAATTTTTACGCAAGGTGGCGTTCTAATACGAACAAGTTTTTATGTATCTGTTTTTGTAGTAGTCAGCACGCCTATTCAGATCAGGCACGTCATAGGTTAAGGGGCCTGAACAAAATATCTATAACGGTAAAGAACTCCGTTTTCAAGTCAGAAGCGGCCCATTGGGACCATCCGACTGCCGTGTCATCCTCAGGTGAGGATGTGGGTAGAAGGTGCTTGTGGTCAGCACACAGCTCTCCCGGTCGTTATTACGGTTTCTTAAACTGGAGCCGCTACTATTCGGTCGAGTAGCTCCTCAATTGGCGTCACGAGGCTGAGTGCACCCCGAAAAATGGCAACAGCGCTCGGCGGCGTGGATGGTCTCCCATCCAAGTTCCGGCCACTCCCGACATCGCTTAACTTCGGTGATCTGACGGGAACCGGTGTATCCACTGCTGCAAGGCCGTTGCCGTTCAGAACGGTATCCTGGGATGTTCACCCTAGGATATGTTTTGTATGTTGTCTTGATCAACCAGATATGTGTAGTATGTGCTGTGACACGTGTGACACACGAAGTAGTGCCGGTTGTGAATTTGTTATTATGATCAGATAGGATTTCTTTTGTTTGTAAAACTTGTGACACGCTAAGTGGTTTTGATTGGGAATTTATAGCTCAAGCAAAAATGAAAAAGACCTCACATTTAGTAGATAAAAACAGCGATTTCAATGTCATCAATTACAGCATTCAAAACAAAATAGCAGGCGAGACGTCCACTAGTAAGTCTATCAATATTGTAATGAATCAAGACGAATTTTTAAATTATCTGACTGAATTCTTACAATTGATTTCCCGTTATGCCACCGCACGTGTTGATTTTAAAGATCGGCGTGCTTCTCATTCTTCTCAGAAATTCAATCTGCCTACGCTTCGCAACGTTACGAGACTTTATTAACAATATCATCGAAGCTACAACATTAAAATGAAATTTTAAAGGAGAAGATGTACTCTTGCTAGTCTTATCACGCATCCCAGTGATTTTAGCAGATATGCCATTCCAGTTCAAACACGTAGTTTTCTGTACGATTCTCATTTGCAGTGACCATCATAAGGCGCACTGCCTATCACTATAACTGCACCTACTATATTTGCGAAATCCAAGCTTATTACGTGGGCAACTGTATGTGGCATGTTCAAGAATCGGTAAGCCGTCTGACTTATCGTGTACCCACCAGACGGAAAAACCGAAAATATTGTGTATCCAGATTATGAAACCGTACACTTCTCCTTCTTTCCGTGGCACTGCAACGCATGCTGGGTACAGCTAATAAGTGTGTAAAAGCAGCGTAACCTCACAAGAAATTTATGAAGAATGATAGGAGCGATTTCTTGCAGATAGTTTAGTGGAGCTTCCGTATTAAGCCTACTCGCTACCTCTTCAGCTACGCAGATTTGAATTTTACCCCTTTTGTTCTTCATTGTGAACATTCGCATCCGCTATAAACTATTCATTCAGTCGTCATCCTTGTCGCGCAAACACGATGATAAACGTCTGTGGTTAACATTTTATATTCAGTTCACAATCATATCGCTCCACAACTCTTATTTGAGGAAGTCTTGAACGATTTCTACATCTTTATAAACATCTACCTTCACTCATATCCGACTCACAACTAACTGAAAAGTACCTACGTTTGTCGCCTAAATGCAGAAATTTAGATAGCGGCATCGAGAATTTTTCATGTATACCGTAGCTGTCGGAATTCAATGACTATTTTTTACTTACTGTAGCAGGCTAAGACAAAAATGTGAAGAAACTGAAAAGGCAATTTTTGTGTGGGGTACTGATGTGGCAAACTGTAACGTGTATCAAGTTCACAGAAATGGATAGACAGCTTAAGCGAAAACACTGAGGAATAGGATATGGTGGCGAACCATCTGTCTCTTAGAATAAAAATATGGACGAAGTCGATTTTCCACTGTGTCCGTCTCAGATGGTTAATCCTCAAAAAGGAGACATTTGTCGAGCACTTATCACCGATATCTTTAAGATCTGTAGAGATGTTAGGATGAATAATATCCACTCCAGGTGGGGAATGCGAAACATCGGTTGCTGGAGAGTTGTAGCAATATATCGCGCCCGAGCCCTCTTATTGAATCATCACCGTTACAGGTCTTAGACACGCTTACATCAACATCTCATTAAAGTTAAACAAGGAGGGTACAAAATAACCTACTGGTACCGATATGTGGGTGACATAATCTGACTTGTAGATGAAACACAAGAAAGGATAGAAGAGATACACAGTAACATCAGCACAGTACACTTACAAATCCGCTTCACAATGGAAATAGAAAGAAACAAGAAACTAAAGTTCTGGGATCTTAAAAGCACAGGAAACAACCTCCAAGATGAACTCTCCATCTACAGAGAACCCCCATCCACAAGTAAAGTAGTGTTATCCACAGCTTATCCAACCACCTAACAGTGCATGAATATGCAAGTTCCACACACATATTCCACAGGATAAACATAAAACCTCGAAAACCAGAAAACTACACACAGGAACTAAATATAATCAAACAAATTGCTGTTGAAAACGACTACAAAACAGACATCATAAACAATCTCAACAACAAGGAAAAAATGGAACATAAAAATAACAGCCAGCCACTCAAGAGAACAACCAAAGGCTCTGAAAACCCAGACACAGATAACACAGCAGACCACACCACATCAGGAAAAAAGAGACAGATGATACACAGTAACATACAATAAGAAAATATCACGTACAATTGGAAACATCTTGAACAAGCAAGCGATCCCAATAATATTCAGAACAAACAATACAGTTCAGAAAAGGCTAAGACCAGACAAAAAGACCTCACATAAATTCAGCAACGCTGGAATATATCAACTCACATGCAACTCCTGTCAGGCCAGGACAAACAAGCAGAAATTTCCGAACAAAGTACAGAGAGAACATGAGAGCTCTAAAGAGTGACAGCACACACTCAATTTCGCAGAACACCTACTGAACAGAAACCATAACCCCAATAATATCGAAAACGATCAACTCATTCTGAAATATAGCAACAATCTATACCGACAACTAACAATTGACGAAAATTACTACAGACAACAGCTATAGTGGGATGGGAAAATGTAATGAACGAAAACACAACACTTTGCAACAACACGCTCTTAACCGCTCTGAGAGAACTGACCAAGGACACAGAACAAAAAGCACACACACACGGAAAAGAGCAACTTCCCCATCACAAACTGAGACATAATTAAGGAACAGAAGTCGTAACTCCCACTACGGTTTTCATAGCCTTCTCGCAACATGTGATACACCTATCGAGCCACACGAAAAACAGCAAGATGGGGTAATGTTCAAAAAATTCTTCAAATGGCTCTAAGAACTATATGACTTAACATCTGACGTCATCAGTCCCCTAGACTTAAAACTACTTAAACCTAACTAACCTAAGGACATCACACACATCCATGCCCGAGGCAGGATTCGAACCTGCGAGCGTAGCAGCAGCGCGGTTCCGGACTGAAGCGCCTAGAACCGCTCGGTAACAGTGGCCTGCCGTAATGTTCTTGATCATAAACAAAGTGCGACAAGTTTTCTGTGTATAGAATCAGCTACATGCCGTCCAACGTACGTCAGTACACGAATAACTGAGTAACAGCCCAGTACATACCAAAACTGTATTCCACAACACTACTGCTACTCCAAGTGTATGACGCTGGCATACTAAGTTCACCTGTCGCCCACACAGTTGCGGATGACATGATGTACGCTGTGAATAAATCACAGTAAATACGCCGAAAACAACGACAATAATTCTTGAAAACAAGCCATAACATACAATAAATACGGTAGTATGAAAATATCCATAGAAAACTATACTTCAAAAACCGAACAGAAAAAAATATAATAATGTGTTACTGCGTTTGTATAACTATGCTTTTTCCACATGTTTTAAATATAAAGAACCCACTGGTGATGGTGAAATTTGTCGCCGAAACTAGTTTGGGAAATAAATACAAGGTGTTTTGCAACAAGGCGGACTCACAATTCAGGTATTGCTGTAATATTCGGTTACAGTATTACCAGTGTCCTGCTTGACATAGTCAAGTCGTTTAAATATATGGACATAACGTTCAAAAAGAGATACGAAAGGGAATTAGCATGTGAGAACTGTCGTACGAAAGACGAATTTTTCACTTCAGTTTATTGGTAGAATTTTTGTAAAGTGTGATTCATCTTAAAGTAGATTTGATGGAGCAAAATATATATATATATATATATATATATATATATATATATATATATATATATATATATATATATATATATTGTAAAATGAATGGATGTTAGAGGGGAAGAAATTGATTTAATTATTTTTGTTATTTACTCTTTGAGCGACATTTGTTTGTTTCGCTAACATTGGTTTCCTGTTCTGTCTCGCAATCGCAATTTTTCACTGCTGTATTTATATACCTATCATTGTTGGACCTGGCTGGCGTCATACACGCCTGTGCGTTGCCGTGCAATAAGCTGTTTTCCAGTTCCGCAAGACGACGGTTGACATTCCGCTGCCACCGCGGAATGTCAGTGTGCACTCGAGCCCAAGTCTTTGGCCTCAATCGCGGCGTGCAGCCTCTCGCCTATTGTTTGATTAAGGTCGGTGTCTTCGCCTCTAACCAGTTCGTAAATTCCTTTTCAATTTTGTTCGCCTGTTCGGACATTTTCTGCTTTATTGCTTGACTTGTGTCAATTTCTAATTTTCCATCCTGTTAGCCAGTACACTGATTTCATCTACGATACTGGCGTTAGCCACCTGGATATTATCTACTCTTTCGCTCAGTTCTTGCGCCGCTTTGGGTATGGTTTCATAGTTTTGTCTCAAACTAACAATCTCACTTTGCATAGCTTCCAAAGATTGCATTAACTGCAAGTCTCTCTCATGCTGGCATCGATCACGCTCTGCTTGTTTAGCATCACGTTCAGTTTCTCGTTCTGCATGCATAGCATCACGTTCTCTATCGCGTTCAGCTACCAATCTCTGGTCGCGCTCTGCTTGTTCATGCACAAACGTAGCTTGGAAATTGAGCATGCGCTCGAACATAACTCTTAATGATTGCACTTCTGACGCCTCACCACTCTCTGGTCCGTGTCTATTGCGTGTGGGTGGCACAGTATTTCTACTTTCAACTGAATCACTGGTTGGCACTGGCAACATTTCTTGCCCTTTGCCCCCAGATTCTCACATTGTACTTCCTGAACTACGCCACTAACATTACTCTGCGCCCCACGTTCTAACTCGGTATCACTGCTTGCTAACTGGTGTTCATTATTCATGTTTATATTTTTCTGACTACGCAATCTAACCATAGTCAACAAAAGAAACAAAATCTGACTAAATATCCTAATACTCAGGTTTCACTGACATAATCACACAAGAAATGGTCATTTGTTGAAACACACTTATTACATACGACGATGAGCAACTACTCAACAAGCACACCACTAACAATCAGAGAACACCGCACTGAGGCTACTTTACTACCCACAGGACAACTGCACTGTGGCTTTACCTTTTGGTGATCTATCTTGGGTGCAGCTGCCCCTGGTATTGTGGTAGGTAATTAATTTTTTGACATAATGAGCTCTCTTCTTCGGCTTGCCTCTGGGTATATAGTGTTCTCATCCAAAAAATCATATACGGGTATTACCACACAATATTGGGTAGGCAATACATACAGTACATGAAAAAATTATTAATTGTCCTCCAACAAAGTTCGACTACCATAATTCCCTAATTATCTCATGGGTATTTTGTGGCCACTGCTTATTCGGGCCCCGCGTTGTTGGGCGCCAGTTTTATATATATATATATATATATATATATATATATATATATATATATATATATATATATATATATAAAATGTAAAATGAATGGATGTTAATGGGGAAGAAATGGCTTTAAATATTTTTGTTATTTACTCTTTCAGTACGAACTTTGTTGTAGAACCCCTTTTTTACGTGTGGTAATAAAAATTCATTTAGACAGAATTAAGCACATTTAAAATTATGTGAACTTTAGCAACCCTCTCATGCTGATAAATTCAAACTAACTGATTAATAACATTTATGACTTTGAAAATTATTTAAATTAAATTTTTTACGTATTTCGAAGTTGGCTCATATTTTCTAGATGCAGTGGGTTTTTAAATATTTACTGAATTCTTTCCCGGCGTTAGCTATGGAACACAAGACTGTCTATGTTAGCATAAAATGGTTAAATATTGCCAAGCCGACCTGCACGTTTAACTATCATTGACAAAACACACTTTACTATACGTTTCAGTTATTTGCTTTAGAAATTGAAAGGACCAACAGATTAACAACTTCAACGTTAATTATCCGCCTATGAATGCACAAATGTAAAACCAGTAATAAATTCAGTGAGCCTCAGGATCGCTGTACAAGAAAAATGTTTCGTAATTCACTGCTAATTTTACCTGCTCCCGATTTACGGGTTTGGTTAATTTTATAGCGGAACAATTTTTAAAATGTGCCGCCGCTGCAAATCGTTCGGTCACGGCACAGCCCAGCAACACCAACGATAATCGCTAAAAGTGCTGAAAATTCTTTAAAGAAGTATTATAGATGACATGGGCAAGCTAACTTACATTAGTAATGCACAATTTTGATAAATTATAATGTATTTAGACCATAACAATAATTAAAATTACACACCTTTATAATTTCTCCTCTAATGGCGGCTAAAGATAGATACAGACAAAAGAAGTCTACTCATTCATATAATGCTACGTCACAGGTTCCTCTCTCTCTCAGCTCTCGAGGGAGACGACAAAGAATGCACATTATGTAGTGCTATTTATACTATTGCTGATTATGAATATCTCTTTGTAATCTTACAACATTATTTTCCTCTGTGGCTATATTTTACATTTTTTCATCGCAGATATTAACATATTTCGTAATTACATTATGAGTATAGAAATATTACAATCATAAATACATCGAGAATATTATTACAGAAAATATTACAATAATAACCAACGTCCTTTATACAAAATTAAATATAATTTTTTGTTAATCAATTACAGTACATACGAATTGCTTCATAGCGGCGTACATAGTACAATTAAACGTCATTTCAGTCTATTAACAGTGTGTGTGCTGCCAGGGAACGTTACATAGACTGCATGTAGGACTCTGGTGCGACCTATGCTTGAATACTGCTCGAGTGATTGGGATCCGTAGCAGGTCAGTTCGAAATGGAACGAGCATATGAGAACCGTGGTAGGGAAGAAGAATGGTTGACTTCAGTTTATTGGTAGTATTTTAGGAAAG
Organism: Schistocerca cancellata; assembly: GCF_023864275.1. Classification (NCBI taxonomy): domain Eukaryota; kingdom Metazoa; phylum Arthropoda; class Insecta; order Orthoptera; family Acrididae; genus Schistocerca; species Schistocerca cancellata. The sequence goes on along the minus strand of NC_064627.1, from coordinate 114,280,777 downwards.
ATCGATTCACCTCAAAGGAGACTGCATAAAGGACGCTGGTGCCATCTATTCTTGGATACTGCTTGAGTGTTTGGCATCTGTACCAGGTCGAATTGAAGCAATTCAAATGCGGGCTGCAAGATTTGATACGTGTAGTTTTGAACAACACGTAAGTGTTTATGAGATGGTTCGGAAAATCGAATGGGAATCCATGGAGGGTAGACGACGTTCCTTTCGAGAAATACTATTGAGAAAATTTAGAGAACCGGTATTTGAAACTGAGTGCCAAACGATTCTACTGCCGTCAACATATATTTGCGCATAAGGAGCACGAAGATAAGGTACAAGAAATTAGGACACATACGGAGACACATACACAGTCGTTTTTCCCTCGGTCTATTTTCGAGTCGAACGGGCAACGACTAGCAGTGACACATTGTACCCTCCGCCACGCATCTTACGTTGACCAGCGGAGTACCTTTGTAGGTCTAGATGCAGATACGTGCTAACGACGCCATATTCGAATTCTGTACCGTTAAATCGGGTGAAAGATCGAGGCATTGTGTTTCGATTGGAGGAGACGCCTGCTGTTATTGGCATATTAATATTGATGGTTGGTCACTGCATTCCACCAATTCTGTTCGATCTCAGCGTTTGGAGGCAAGGCCATTTAGATTTTAGATGGAAGTTACAGGGGCACAGAGTCGCTGTTCTGTAAGACGTACTGCTTCTGTGGGCAACTGAACTGCGATTTTGGATGCGAGTTAAATCAGTTATGAATTACGAATCTTAATAATGATTAACGTCTGTCGTTAGGAAGTTAGAAGTGATACCAGATTCTCGCTTTGATATTTCCTCAACCATTACAGTTAAATTTAGATGGAACCCAACCCCTTCTTTGACCAGCAACGAATTTCATACGTCGTGTGCCTAGGAAACATCATTTATTCTTTTCTGTACGAGTTACCAGTCGACATTGATATCATTACTGGAGAATGGTGATCTTCGCTTTTGTCTTACCTGTATATTTCAGTCCGCTGCTCGTGGTCGTGCGGTAGCGTTCTCGCTTCCCGCGCCCGGGTTCCCGGGTCCGATTCCCGGCGGGGTCAGGGATTTTCTCTGCCTCGTGATGACTGGGTGTTGTGTGATGTCCTTAGGTTAGTTAGGTTTAAGTAGTTCTAAGTTATAGGGGAGTGATGACCATAGGTGTTAAGTCCCATAGTGCTCAGAGCCATTTGAACCATTTTTGTAAATTTCAGTCTCTGTGTGAGAAAAATTACTCGTCCATGTTCTGTTCCATAACGAACCTAGTCGTTCCTGAATAATGACGATAGTCGAATTATTACATTTTGCTTGTAAGGGACCATAGTGTTGTGATATAATATGCGTTCCATGGCGAAGGCAGTTCAGTAGTACGCTCCTCCCTTGAATAAATGTTTTTCGTGCATCGTTGTAGTTGTTCAGCTTGACCGAAATGTGCTTAATAGCACGCCTTCCCTCGTCTTGCGACCTCTAACGTCTCGTAAACTGTAGGAGGAAGTTGCAGGAAAAGTTTCGTAAATTGTAAACCCTGATCGATCTGAAGTTCAGTAGTTTGATTTCCGTTGCGTGTTTTTCTTTGTGGTAGGAAGTAGAGCTAAATTTAAATTCCTTGTTGATGGAACCTCAGACGATATGTCACTCAGGGACAGGAAGCCTATGTTAAGCACTATAGTCTAAACTATTAAGCAATAGGAAGCTCGCAGATTTAAAATGTCCATGTTACTAGGGCGAAAGTGCAACTAACCAGCCAACTATAAAAAGTGGAGGCGTCTTTTAATATCTGTTGCACAGTATTATATAGAAGTGAAAAAAAGAGTAAAATTACAGGGAAAGTGTTCTGGAGACGTTAGAATTTGATACACCAGGAGGTTATGGAGGAAATATTCCAAAAGTAATGCGACTTCTTGGGAAATTGTTAAAGCATTCGGTCGTATACTAGAATTGATAGGAGAAAATTCAAAGTCAGATAGAATCGTGGAGTATATTATAGCTTCTTGAAGTTTTTATGTGTACTGCGTACTAGTTAGCAAAGACATTGAGGAAGGATGAGAAGTAACTAGAAACAACCAGAGTCCATTGGATTCTTACGTCCCCCTTGAAAGACGAAATCGTAAACAAAGCTGACGGCCAGAGGTGAAGTCTCTCAGAAAATGAGCAACAGAACTGGTCATAAGTTCAGATATTAGAGAAAATGAGCAGCATTTAACATTCTCTGCTCGCAACTCTGTACTGGGCGCATTCCATCCTGTTGCACCCTTAGGTTCCCTTCCTAACAGCGATGACATGCACCCTCCATACGATGTATAATGCATCCACAATATCGACCTCAAATTAATTTACTGCTTCCGAGGGGCCAGCCCCCCTGTTGGTGTCCAGTAAACGTTAGCAGGAGGGTGGAAATTAGCCTGTCTTCCTAACAGCAGTAGAGATTTGTAGTTCCGTTCCCCAGTGGGGCACGTAATTGCTTTTCGACGATACAACACGCCCTTTTTCCTAAAGCTGAACCTACTGTTGACATACTCTCTTTCTAACAGAGCTAACGTTTTCACACTGATATTTTGACAAAAGTGACGGAAACCTGGTGCGAAACATTGTAATATATGAAAAACAGTGTTGTAGAAGTGTACTTTATGTCCATTTTACAAAGTCTCCCAAATATACGTAAGGGACGTGACACGTAAAATCAGCGTTCTACCATTCCTTCAGTTCGCTGCTCAGCTCCAGAAAAGATTCATTTCGTTAAGTCATTTACTAATGTAAGAAACGATAAGTGTGTAGTTTGCTCAGAAACTTATATTTGCAAATCCTTGTCGGTCATTTAATAGCATCTTGACAGACGTAACACTGAATACTCTTGTTAATGTTTGCTGTAGAAACTGTTCTCCGAGTTAGGTAAGCTGATATCTCAGTGACTCTTACAATTACTCCTTTTTCCTTTTCTAAACATTAGTGTATCAAAGCTTTCATTTCAATCGTCCTATATATAACTGGTCGTTTATCTAGTATTGGCAAGGGCTATTAGCTTCTTAAGGAACAGAATGGTTGAATGTTTTATCATCATCATAATGTACATTTTCGGGTTGGACATCTTTACTTCTCTCCGAAATCAAGAACTTAAAGCTGATTGCACCACCTTGTCCGTGGTCATCCTATCCTTCTTCAGCCTTAGGAAATGTAGTCATTGGTTTTCCATTGTCTCTGTTCCTTTCTGTAGTGTTGGATATTTTTCTGGTGTTCTTCTCTTATCTCACTGTTCCTCTTATGATCTTCTAATTTATACCCTCCCACTTCAGTTACTCGAAATTATTTGTCTTGAGGTCCATATTTCGGATCCATGTTGTTGTTGTTGTGGTCTTCAGTCCTGAGACTGGTTTGATGCAGCTCTCCATGCTACTCTATCCTGTGCAACCTTCTTCATCTCCCAGTACCTACTGCAACCTACATCCTTCTGAATCTGCTTAGTGTATTCATCTCTTGGTCTCCCACTACGATTTTTACCCTCCACGCTGCCCTCCAATACTAAATTGGTGATCCCTTGATGCCTCAGAACATGTCCTACCAACCGAGCCCTCCTTCTGGTCAAGTTGTGCCACAAACTTCTCTTCACCCCAATCCTATTCAATACTTCCTCATTAGTTATGTGATCTACCCATCTAATCTTCAGCATTCTTCTGTAGCACCACATTTCGAAAGCTTCTATTCTCTTCTTGTCTAAACTATTTACCGTCCATGTTTCACTTCCATACATGGCTACACTCCATACAAATACTTTCAGAAATGACTTTCTGACACTTAAATCTATACTCGAGGTTAACAAATTACTCTTCTTCAGAAACGCTTTCCTTGCCATTGCCAGTCTACATTTTATATCCTCTCTACTTCGACCATCATCAGTTATTTTGCTCCCCAAATAGCAAAACTCCTTTACTACTTTAAGTGTCTCATTTCCTAATCTAATACCCTGAACATCACCTGACTTAATTCGACTACATTCCATTATTCTCGTTTTGCTTTTGTTGATGTTCATCTTATATCCTCCTTTCAAGACACCATCCATTCCGTTCAACTGCTCTTCCAAGTCCTTTGCTGTCTCTGACAGAATTACAATGTCATCGGCGAACCTCAAAGTTTTTATTTCTTCTCCATGGATTTTAATACCTACTCCGAATTTTTCTTTTGTTTCCTTTACTGCTTGCTCAATATACAGATTGAATAACATCGGGGAGAGGCTACAACCCTGTCTTACTCCCTTCCCAACCACTGCTTCCCTTTCATGTCCCTCGACTCTTATAACTGCCATCTGGTTTCTGTACAAATTGTAAATAGCCCTTCGCTCCCTGTGTTTTACCCCTGCCACGTTTAGAATTTGAAAGAGAGTATTCCAGTCAACATTGTCAAAAGCTTTCTCTAAGTCTACAAATGCTAGAAACGTAGGTTTGCCTTTCCTTAATCTTTCTTCTAAGATAAGTCGTAAGGTCAGTATTGCCTCACGTGTTCCAACATTTTTGCGGAACCCAAACTGATCTTCCCCGAGGTCGGCTTCTACTAGTTTTTCCATTCGTCTGTAAAGAATTCGTGTTAGTATTTTGCAGCTGTGGCTTATTAAACTGATTGTTCGGTAATTTTCACATCTGTCAACACCTGCTTTCTTTGGGATTGGAATTATTATATTCTTCTTGAAGTCTGAGGGTATTTCGCCTGTTTCATACATCTTGCTCAACAGATGGTAGAGTTTTGTCAGGACTGGCTCTCCCAAGGCCGTCAGTAGTTCCAATGGAATGTTGTCTACTCCGGGGGCCTTGTTTCGACTCAGGTCTTTCAGTGCTCTGTCAAACTCTTCACGCTGTATCGTATCTCCCATTTCATCTTCATCTACATCCTCTTCCATATCCATAATATTGTCCTCAAGTGCATCGCCCTTGTATATACCCTCTATATACTCCTTCCACCTTTCTGCTTTCCCTTGTTTGCTTAGAACTGGGTTTCCATCTGAGCTCTTGATGTTCATACAAGTGGTTCTCTTATCTCCAAAGGTCTCTTCGGATCCATAGAGCAGTAAAAGTACAGTCGTAGTATCATAGAAGTAGTCTGTTCCCAGGCTTTGTTCAGGAGTCTTCTCTTAATGGCATCTACTCTACTGGGCATTAAAATTGCTACACCAAGAACAAATGAAGATGATAAACGGGTATTCATTGGACAAAAATATTATACTAGATCTGACATGTGATTACATTTTCACGCAATTTGGGTGCATAGATCCTGAGAAATCAGTACCCCGAGCAACCACCTCTGGCCGTAATAACGGCTTTGATACGCCTGGGCATTTAGTCACAGCTTGGATGGCGTGTACAGGTACAGTTGCCCATGCAGCTTCAACGCGATACCACAGTTCATCAAGAGTAGTGACTGGCGTATTGTGACGAGCCAGTTGCTCGGCCACCATTCACCAGACGTTTCCAGTTGGTGAGAGATCTGGAGAATGTGGTGGCCAGGGCAGCAGTCGAACATTTTCTCTATCCAGAAAGGACTGTACAGGACTTGCAACATGCGGTCGTGCATTATCCTGATGAAATGTAGGGTTTCGCAGGGATAGAATAAGGGGTAGAGCCACGGGTCGTAACACATCTGAAATGTAACGTCCACTATTCAAAGTGCCGTCAATGCGAACAAGAGGTGACCAAGACGTGTTCAAACGTCCCCTTAGAAAAATTGTGCACGACTGTGCTTAAACTGACACACAATGTTTTTAGCGCAACGCAATCTGACTATCAAAGATCCCTGCAAAAGAATGGCCCTGAGTAACATTAAACTATACCTTTCAGAAATCAGTTACCTCACAAAAATCTTCATTACTCGAACTACTGC